>NC_067400.1:560210601-560510601 GCF_016432865.1 Antechinus flavipes
AATTTATCTACTAACCACCCACCTCATTTTACATTTGGGAAATTGAACTCCAAAGCAGATAGGATTGCCCCCAGAGAATGAGTGACAGAAATAGGATTAGCCCTATGCAGAGACAAGGCTGTCCAGGGTAAAACTGTCAACCATGATCACAGAAACACAACCTTTCTCCTATCTCCCACCCCCACACATTCACCCCCAATGCAGAAACATTTTTAAATGGTAACGCCTTGCCAAAAAAATTTTTTTTTTTTTGCTGCAATGAATCCTTCTTGTATAAGTCATTCCCATGACAACGCATGGAAAGTAGAGCTGGGAGCCAGACACTTTGCTCATTCAGCTCAGCAGAGTGATACCTGACACCCATCTCCAGTGAATGTATTCTGAGAGGCTCAGAAACAACATTGACTTAATAAATCGGCTAATTTCACATCTCAGGGTCAGGCTTGAGAACTGAAGGTTGATAAGTGAGGTCTCCAGATAATCAATCCCCTTTGATGGTAAAATGATAAGAGAGAAAGAAAATCGACAGCTCTGTCTTTCCTCCCAAACCTCCCACATCCCTTCTAGGGGCAAATGTGTTGCCATTTAACCTGCTTTTCCTTAGTTATGTCTCATATGTTTCAATGATTACTGAATAGCTGGTTCAAGTGAGGTTGAAGTAGAGTAGCAAAAGGAAGAATTGCGGGTCAGAAGGCTTGGGTTTGACTTCTGACTCTACCATTTAACTACTTCTATGATCCTGTGCAAATCATTGCTCCAGGTATCAGTTTCCATATTTATAAAATCAGGGTGTTGGGTTAGATGACCTCCTAGTTTTAACGTATGATCCCATGTGCTGTGTGACTGCTGGAACTCCTCTTTTCTAAGCTGGAAACCTTAACACTGGCCACCCTACTGTTTTGGTCTTCTTAACTTTTGCTGGACCAAATTAATAAATATGGATCACTATGTAAGCACAACATGGCTATATGGGAAAGCAACTCTAATCACATCTTTCCTTACTCCAGTGCCTAAACCATGCAATACCTAACAGAAAGTGATTAAATAAGCTAAGAAAAAAATCTATGGAGCATCTTTGATCATGCTCCCTGGTCTGATGCACATAGATGAGTGATGATGATGATGAGATGATAAATGACATTTACAAGGCAGTTTAAGGTTTCATAATGCTTTTCATATGTTGTCTCATTTGAGTCTCACAATAAGGTAGGTGCTGTTATTATTCCCATTTTACAAATTAGGAAACTGAAATTTAGCAAAGTTGAGTGACTTTCCCCCTGGTAATCCAGTGAACACCAGAAGTGGGATTCAAATTCATGTGTTCCCAACTTCAGATCTGGCATGGTCTTCCCTATGCTATGCTGCCCCTCTATATTCTACCAATTGTTGTGCTAGTGTTCCAAAGAAGCCTTCTTAAACTGACTCATTCCAAAGAGTTCATGTCCTGCCCCTTTCCTTTTAATAGAAATTTTATAATAGGGAGAATGGTTACTGGGGATAAAGAACCTCTTCCCTGTTAACTCTTACTCACATAGACTCGAATCCACACTCTAAAATACAAGTCCATCCAGATTGTGGCCCCTGCACTGGTAAACTGACCTGCATGGACAAGTCTTGATACACAAGGTGGGGATGGTCTGGATTGGAGTCCTTCATCAACCATAAATATATCACCTTGTATTCTTTGGGAAAAGGGCCAATCACACACACTAAGACTGGCCACCATGCAGAACTCACTCTATGAGTCAGACTTGTTGTTTCCAGGCAAAAGTGACTGGTCTGAAAGAGTAACTCCAAGTGACAACTTAAGCCTCTTCCTAGGGTGACCGTAGGTGGGAGTGCCACCTTGTCCAGTGGCCCCTTTCCCAGGGAGCAGCAATTGTTTGAGCTCCTGAGCACAGTTCCATGGCCATGGCCCCAGAAATATGTCCATCCAACTCTGTGGAGGGCCCTCTGCCCTGGGTAAAATCAATGTTTCCTGTCATGTGTTTAATTCAGCTCTTGCCTTGTGCCTGTCAAGATTCTGTTCAGAGTCTGGCAGGGAAGAAAATTGTCTAAGTTGAACATGTGTGTTGTGGGCATTAACAACAGAGGCAAAAGAAATGGTGATCTGCCCAAAGCCCCAAGCTGAGCGCTAACCAAGGTTCTATTCAAAAAGGAAACAAAATCCATATATATTATAGGCCTGCCTCACTCTCTAGAGCATGGCACAATGGACAGAGTTCTGGACTTAGAAACCTGGGCATGGATTCAGATGGGCAAATCACATAATTTTTCAAAGCCTTCATTTGTCCATTTGTAAAATGGAGATAATAATATTTGCAGTGAGCAACTAAGTGGTGCAATGGATAGAGCTGGAGAGGTAGCATCAGAAAATCTGAGTTTAAGATAGGCCCCAAACATGTAACAGTTTGTGACTCTGAGCAAGTCAGCTAACCTCTATTTCCCTTCTTTTCTTCATCTGTAAAATGGGAATAATAATTAGCATCTACTTACCTCTTAGAGTTGTTGCTAGATCCAAATGAGATGCCTATAAAATCCCTAGCACAGTGCCTAACATATAATAGGTGCTTAATAAATGTTTGTTTACAAGTCTCTTGACCAACATCAATTAATTATAAGCCAGGGTGCTGGAAGATTTTGAGTGAAATCAGTGAAAGAAATTTAGTAGTAATTCATCTTTTAGGAATCATTAAGAAAGAGGTGCCACAGAACTGAAGATAATAAAATAGCCCAATTTTTGAAAACTTTTGTAAACTAATGCAGAATGAAATAAACAGAACCAAAAACAAGTATATGTGTATGTTTGTGTGTGTATATATGTGTATACATATAAACATATATAAACCATACATCTGTATATGTATATATGTACATATATATGTAAACATTTTATATATATATATATACATATATATATATATTTACACACACATGCATATGTATAATGGTCACACCAAGATAAATGGAAAAAGATCACTAAAAAGTATCTGAAAAATTGAAACAATCAATGATGGTCCTAGAAAACAGATAGTAAAATAAGCCTTTCTCCTTAAAGCAAAGAGATCACATTCTAAAAAGCAGATTCTCATTTACATTGCCAAATGGAATCAGTGACATTAATGTTTTCCTTTTATCAAGGAGGATTCAGCCTAAAGAAGGAAAGGCTTCCCCCTGTCCCAAGAAATGATTCTGATATCCAAAAAAATCATCTAACTAATAAAAGAAAAAGAAAAAAATTTAATTTTTAAGGTAAGAATGTCCAATCCCAGCAAAGTTCTAGACCAGAATATCAAACAAGTTATTTGGGAATATTTAGAATGAAAATTGATTATCACCAGGACTAGACATATATTTGTTTGGCAGAGCACAAAATTTCAAGCCAGAAGAATCTTTAGATAGCAACATATCCCACACCCTGATTTTACATATGAAGAAATTAAGACAAAAGCAAAAAAAAAAAGACTTACTTAGAATCATGCAAAGAGTAAATAGCAAAGTTAGGATTTGAATCCAGGTTCTTTGACTACAAATTCAATGTTAATACTAAACTCGTTTCTTTTCTTTCTTTTTTTTTTTTTTTGTTAGGCCTGGTGATTAGGATATTATTCAACCTTGTTTGAACAACCAAACCCCAAAAAGCATTGATTAATGTCAGATTGGGTGTCTTTAGTGGAGTGCCATAGGGCTCTGTCATCCTCTTTGACATTTTTACCAATTCCTGAAAAGTAGACATTGATAATAGGCTTATGAAATTTGCAAATGACTGAGAGCTAGGAGCAATAGCTAAGGCTTTTGATGAAAGAATTAAGATTCAAAAAGATTAGCAGAATGAATATAATAAGATGAAATTTAATAGTGATTAAAATTTAAATTCCTGCACTTAAGGTGAAAAAAGTCAAATGTATTAATGTAGAATGGAGCAGAGTTGGCTAAACAACTATTCATGTGGAAAAGGCCTGGGGATTGTCTGCAAACTCAACTTATTCATCCTTTCATTCATTTAATTATCATTTATCAAGCACCTACTATGAGCAAAGCACTATTCTAGGCTCAATATGTCTTAACAATGTAATATGGTAATGGGGAAAAAAAGACCTAGGTAATGAAATAATTGCAATGAAATACTAGAAATAAAAGTCTTGTGCACAGAGAAATGGATTTGATAGTCCTGTTGCCCTCAGCCCTGGATGGACCTCATCTGACATCTTATATTCAAGCTTTTAAACTACATATTAAGAGAAATGAAGATAATAAATTCAAGAAAATTCAAAAGAAGGTACCCAAGAGGTAAGGTGACTCAAAATTATGCCATATGAAGGAAGGAATGAAAAAGCATTAATATTCCAAGTGTTAAATGCTGGAGACATAATAAAAAAGGCAAAGTCCTAAGTGGTTTATATTTTAAAGGAAGCAAAAACCCATAGAAAGGGATACTTAGGTCCTGAACATTCAAGAGATGATGAGTGAGACCATAGTGGAAGAGATTAACATACTTCATCCAGGAACAATGGCAGATTGTAAGGAAGCTATAGCCAAAGAGGAGTGGATCTTCTCCCAGAGTATAATCTGTGGTGTGTTTCAGAAAGGAATTGTTGAAAAGAATGGAAATGAGATGACTAGAGAGAAGGAGATGAAGTGAATCATAGCTAATGTATATGAAGACTGATTGAAGAATTTGGAATGTTTTACCTTCCTAGAGTATTGGGTCTCAAGTCAGGAAGACTCAGCTCCCCTGAACTCAAATTTGGTCTCAGACACCTACTAGCCATGTGACCCTGAGCAAGCTACTTAACGCTTTGCCTCAGTTTCCTTATCTGTAAAATGAGCTGGAGAAGGAAAAGACAAACCACCCCAGTTTCTTTGCCAAGAAAACTCCAAAAGGGGGAATGAAGAGTCATACACAATTGAAACAACTGAATAGTAGCCTGGAGTAGAGAGTACTTAAGAGAGACATAATTGCTATATTTATATATCTTGAAGGACTGTCATGACTTGTGTGAGATTTTACCCTGAATTAGAACAAAAAAATGGAAACTGTTCTTCAAACATAGCATTGTATCTCCCATTTCTGTGTCTTTGACCTCTGTACCTGGAAAGAACTCCCTCCTGCCTTCCACTTCCTAGAATCCCTGAAATTCTTCAAGGCTCAGCTTAGCTTCCCCTTAGTATGAATGACCTCAGTTGTTAGCACAATGTCCCTTCTGATTTTTTAAATGTACTTATCTGTGTCCATCATAGTCTTGTATGGGTTAAGTATACTGGCACAACTACCACCCCTAAGAAAGAACCAAGGATCTTACTGTTTTGTTTTGTTTTGTTTTGTTTTTGCTGAGGCAACAGGGATTAAATGACTTGCCCAAGGTCACATAGCCAGGACATGTTAAGCGTCTGAGACCAGATTTGAACTCAGGTCCTCCTGATTTCAGGGCTGGTGCTCTATCCACTGCTTCACCTAGCACACTTTGCTTGCCTTTTGTGGACATGTTGAATCCCTCTGATAGAATGCAAACTCCTACAGGACAAAAATTGTTTATTTTTATCTCTGTATTCCCAGTATGGAACACAGTGACCTAAACAAAGTAGGTTTTTAATAGATGTTTGTTAAACCAAGCTGAATTATTGTAAAAATTATAGAGAAGTAAGTTTTGGCATAATGTTAAAGAAGGATTTCCAAATTCATTTCAAGTTCCTTACAGAGTAATCAAACACAGAAACAAGCAGCTTCATAAAGCAATGAACTTCCCTTCATAAGTATTCAAAGAGCTTTGAGGCATCCTCATCCCAATTCCCACTCCCAATGGGGTCTATGGAGCTTGGCTCTTCATCTCACATTACTTCAGGATACTATGCTTTCCCTGTGACATCAGGAATGATCCTCCAAAGCCATTGGCTCAAGTTCCTGATGGCAGACTTCTCCCAAAATAATCAGCTGAGAATCAGTCAACTTTAAATGATAGGATTTTTTTGTTATTATTATTTGTTTTGTTTTGTTTTTCAGAAAAGGATATTTACCAAAGTAATATAGTAATTCCAGTTACAAAAAAAAATCTCCCAAATACCTATTACGCTCTCCATAATACAGATCCTGGGGAAAGTGGGCACAAGCTTAAAGATCACTTGCATAACTCATAACTCTTAGTTTCTAGAAATCTTTTTCTCCCAATTGTGTGGTACTCAGGTTACCTTTCATTTCCAAAGCAGATGCTACCATAAGCTGAAATGGTAGTGTTATTTAAGGCAGGGATGAGAAGACATAAGTCCAACATATTCCAAATAAAAAGGACATAATAAAATCTGCTAGGTAGTTGGACCAGATTTGGTGTGATTTCACTTGATCAAATGTCTTTCGAAGACTTTTTTGCAACTCACTCCAGAGCTGATGAGTGATTGACTGATACCTATTTTTACGTAGTTATCATTGGGATGAGGGTGATTTCTAGCTCATCCTTCACTAAAGTTCCCCACTCCAGACTCTGATCATTTTAAGCTTCCTTTTGTTCTCCATTAAATTGTGAGTTCCTTGAGGATAGGGGATATATGTTTTATATGTCATATTCTTAACATTTAGCACAGTGTTTAGCATATAGTAGGTGCTTAATAAATATTGTTGATTGACTGACCTGAATTGACAAAGAAAGTTCATCCCTGGAAGTCTGTCATAGAAATGAAATCACAAATCTTCTCTAAAAAGTCACATTCATCTTTAACAGAGATAATTATAAAATCTTACAGTTAGATTCAAAAAATTCATTTCACAGGAACAAGATGGGGGAGATGTGATTAAGCAGAAGTTGTCAGAAAAAGATTCATGGGTTTTCACAGAAGGCAGGCTCACTAGGAGTAGACAATGTGATATGGCAGCCAGAGAAGAGATGATCTTGGACTATCGTAAAAGAGGCATAGCTTCCAGGAAAAATGAACTGATAGTCCTTCTGCAAACTCCTCAATAATGTTCTGTTCCAGGCATCCATCAGATTGTTGTTGTTGTTATCATTCAATTGTTTCAGTCATGTCCAACTGTTCATGATGCTATTTGGGGTTTTCCTGGCAAAGATACTGGAGTGCTTTATCATTTCTTTCTCCGGTTCATTTTGCAGGTGAGGAAACTGAGGCAAACAAGATTAAGTGACTTGCCCAGGATCATACAGCAAGTAAGTGTCTGGGGCCAGATTTTAATTCAGTGAAATATATCTTCTTGACTCTAGGTCAGGTGTTCTATGCACTAAGCTGATCAAGGTATATCTTTATGGGATTCTTTTTTCAGGTATGGATTGGTATGGTCCCTGAATAGCTTTAGGCAATTGATGGAAAGACTTATAAGATGCTTCTGATTCCTAATTCTAGGATTCTATGACCTCCTAGCCCTTTTATACCCAATCAAAAGGCCAAAGGTTCCCCAATAGACCCCACCAAGCCAAGCCACTAGGAACAAAGGCTTAGAAGACACAGAAATCAGGTTGCCGGCCCTCTGGTAACTCTGCCCTTCCCAAAAATAGAGACTGTCTTCTCCGTCAGACAAAGGCCAGGAGAGAAGCTTCAAGCTTTCCAGCCATGGGACTGGAATTACTTCTTCATTAACGAACCTGTTTCCCTCTTCCTCTCTGCAGCCCTGCCCATCATTTCCCCATAGCCAGTGATAATTAAACAGTGAGTGGAGTCTTAATGGCAGGCTAATGAAGAGCTTAAGCATTCATTTACAAGGGAACCCCTGGGGTCTGCTCACTTACATTTATTGAGTGGTCCTGTTGACCCAGGGAGAGGATTGTTTCTAATGAGAAGATCGACTGAAAAGCTGAACCAGAGCTTGGGAAATGCCTAAGGAAGGAAGGAACAAACAGCTAGATTCTTCTAGAATAGGATGCTTTCACAGGTAGTGAGCTGCTCATCACTTCAGGTATTCAAGCAGAGGCTAAAGAACTCATTGTCAGAGACTGTACCATATGGCTTCTAAAGCCCCTTCCTGCTCTGAGAGATTGTGATTCTGTGACTCTCTGGTATCCAATAATTGTCATACTTATATTCAATTTAATAGACACTCATTGATCCTTCACCTACTCACTCCCACCCCTTGGGCAGTTAGATGTCTCAGTGGATAGAGTGCTGGCCCTAGAGTCAGGAGGACCTCAGTTCAAATCTTGATTCAGACACTTCCTAATTGTGTGACCTTGGGAAAGTCACTTAATCCTGTTTGCCTCAATTTCTTCATATGTAAAATAAATTGGAGAAGTATCCAATATCTCTACCAAGAAAATCCCAAATGGGGTCATGAAGTGTCACTTACAGATGAAATGATTGAAAACTCCCAATCCATCTAGCCCCCATTCCCAGGATCAATAGTCAGGAAAGAGAATATTCAGGGAGAGCAATAAGAGAAAATGTGGCCTCTGTCCCACAGGAGGAGGGGACACACAAACAGAACCAACATGAAATTCATGACCTAGAAGCCCAGTTCTAGCTTTACCCAAGCCAGGTTTCTCAATTACTCAATCAACAAGTACTTATTAAATGACCTCTATGGGCCAGCCATTACACTAGGGATGTCAATCAAGCAGTCACTAAACATTTATAAAATATCTACATTGTGCTAAGTGCGAGGGATACACAAAAGGACAAAATTAGCCCCTTGTGACAAAAATAAGTATTTCTCTCCTGTATTTAATAACTAATTTTTTAATAGGACCAAGTTTTTTTCCCTTTTCGACTTTCTCATCTTGAAACCAAGCAGTGAGAGTAACTCTCAGGAAGATTTACCCAGGCCAATGTCTAATCAGATAGTAAAAGAAATTCTAAATTTGGGCTAATGGGTGCATTCCTGCTCGTTGTGTTTGCTCCTCCAGGTCTAGGGAAATGTTGATTCTCACTTTCTATCAAGACAGGTGATATGGAAGTTGATGTCACTTTGACCAAGATTTGGGTGACCCTCATGTGTCCCAGGACCCTCATTTTAATATAGCCTGCCTCCCACTGTATTAACCAATCAGAGTTGATTGATACCTCTCAGGAACACCGCCTCTTAGAAGGGCATATAAACTGTGAGCTCAGCACTACAAGTCTTTGAACTAAGAGAGACAGCCAATGACCACCATTTTATTAATAATGTGCTGACCCTATTAATAAAATGATTAAATTACCCAGAAACTATGCCTCTTGAACCTTTTTAATCACCACACCCTGCCCTCAAGGAGCTTGCATTGTGGGCGACTGGTAGGGGACAGGAAAATGTGACATGGTCATAGATAAATAAATACAGAATTTACCTAAATAATTCATTAAATCGGTGACTGTATAAAGTTGTCTGTTCCTTCCAATGGCACTAGTTACAATCCAACCATGCCTTCCCATGCCATGCAAAATGCCCATCCGGTCCATGTCCTCCCACAAATTTGCCAAAGGATGTACCACTTGGTGAGTGGAGGCTGTCCATGATTTTTCCTAACACTCCAAAGGTGCCAGTAGAGCCCTAAGCTGACTGTCTTCATCTTGCTAAGTAGCTAGGGTTTTTTCTTTTTCTGCTCATACATTTCCCTGATGAAATCCTTCATCCCAATTCTTCTTCCAAGTTCCTTATTAACTGTTATATGCATCATACTTCCCCATGGCCCTTGGCAAGATATTCATTTTTAATTTCTATTGTGTTCAGTGACCCACAGCCATGTCGCATCATTAAAATTAGTGTTTAAAAGATGGGAGGAGTTTGGGCTCATAAAGGAGCTTTTGAATTTCTTGAAAAATTCCAGCCCATTCTCCTTCTGTCTAATTCTAGGCCCAACTTTCTGTTCATTTATATTATCTGTTCAAAACGCATGTGCTGATGGGTAAGCTCAATAGATTGTAACATCTGATTGCATGTTATAATATGGGCTCTGTCCCAGGCCCTCTGCTCTTCTATCTTTTCTACTCAGCTCCTCACCAATCTATATAATCAGCCCTACTCTGTCTCCTGAGTTCCAGTCCACATTGTGACCTATTGGATATCTCAAATCCAACATGTGCAAAACATATTTTCCCCATCCCTCCCCATTATACACTTCCCTATTCCTGTCAGGGGCAACACCTCTTCTAGCCAGCTAGAATCATAAGCTCAGCATTATCCTCAACCCCTCACTTTCCATCACCCATATGCCCAAAAAGCTGTTAAATCTTTCCATTTCTTACTCCAAATCATTTCTAGCATCTGACCCTTTCTCTCTGCCTTCACAGCTACCACCTTAGTACCACTCATCATCTCTAGCCTGCCCTTTGCAGTTGCCTCCCCCATTCTAATCTAATTTTGACAGCTGCCAAAATGATTTTCCTTAAGTGGAAATCTAACCATGTCACTTCCCTACTCAATAAACTTTGGTGGCTCCCTTTTGCCCTGAGAATAAAATATGAACCATTATTTGATTTTTAGATCCCTTCACTGGACTGCAGTCCCTCCTCATCCCTGATTCATGAAATCCATCTCTTCCTTCAAGACATACTTGATTTCTTATGCAGCAAAAAAAAATCGTATAAACATGTTTATGTATATTGGATGTTAAAATATAACCTGTACAACATATATAGAATTTCTTGCCATCTAGGGGAGGAGATAGGGAGAAAGAGAGGAAAATCTGAGACACAAGGCTATGAAAGGGTCAATGTTGAAAAATTATCCGTGCATATGTTTTGTTTTGTTTTGTTTTGTTTTGCTGAGGCAATTGGGATTAAGTGACTTACCCAAGTCACACAGCTAGAAAGTTTTTAAGTGTCTGAGGCCAGATTTAAACTCAGATCCTCCTGACTTCAGGGCTATTCCTCTATTCACTGTGCCAATTACCTGCCCCCATGCATATGTTTTGAAAATAAAAAGCTTTAATTTTAAAATAAGACATATTTCAAATATCACTTACATAGTGCCTTTCCTGAATTCTCCAACTGCTAGTGCCTATCTCACTACCTTATATTTAATTACCGTGTATTTATTTTGCGTAAAATAATAGTAACAATAATAGCAGCTAATATTTATATAGGATTTAAAGGTTTGCAGAGTACTTTACATAGTTACCTACATATATAATACAGTTATCTCATTTAGTCCTCACACAAGCACTATGGTAGATGCCATTATTATTTCCACTTCACATATGAGGAAACTGAGCCTGATTTTCAGTCAGTAAACATTTATGAAGCACCTATTAAGTGTCAGGCACTGTGCTAAGTTCTAGGACTTGCTCAGTCACACAGCCAGTCAGCATTTGACAGTCTTCCTGAGTCCAAATTCAACATTCAATCCACTACACAGCCTCCCTTCATCAAGCTGTGTATGCTTCCATCTATATAACTGCTATCTTCCCTAATGGACAGTAAATTCCAGAGGATATTATTTTATTTTATGTTTTTGTGTGCCCAGTGGTTAGAAAAGTGCCTGGCACATAGTATGTGTGTTTAATAAATACATATTGATTGATTGATTGGGCAATAGACATGCTTTATACATTTAATTTTTCCAAGTGAAAAGTTCCAGGCCAAACTTTTGTGATTATGGGTCTCTTCCAGGGAGCTCTACAATATTCTAGGGCCTTTTGCAGCCAGCAAAATGTCATCTGCAAACAAGAGCATATGAAGGGCCTCATCATAATAATAATAACTGTAACAACAGCAGCAATACTTATATGGCTTTTTTAAGGTTTGCAGAGGGCTCCTTTAATTCCCATAGAAACCCAATGAAGTAAGTACTATTATTTATCCCCATTTTTCAGATAGGGAAACTGAGGCTGGGGCTAAGGGTTATACAGATAGAAAGTATCTATGTGGAAATAGGAAATCAGGATTTCCTAAATTCAGGTCCAGTACTCTCTTCATGATGACATCTAGCAGTCTAGCCAAAGGGAATCCCTCTCCAATTTGTACCATATCCTGAATCTGTATCTCTGTGGTAAATACCTTTGGCAAGAATTCCTTCCTGCTTTATGCTTTGCCTGATATTTATGATCAGAGAGTCATCAAAAGCAGTTATCTCTCTGGTTATATCTTTCAAGGAATCTTGAATCATTTTGATGTATGGTTTGTAGACACCTTGTTGGAATAGAGCCTTTAAGGCAACGTTTTGCTCTACCAAGTCAAATGTGTTTTAAAAAGATAATCAACAAACAATAAGCACAGTGGGATGTGGTATTCTCTGGTGATAATAAAGATGTAGCTGACTGTGGAATATCACAGGAGCACTGCCTGATCCTTCTAATACCCTTGTGGAATGTGTTCTTTGATGTGTGTATATATATGATGCTCATAAAAACTTTAATATAGATGGGAAAGTAGGCATATAGGTGGATAGTCAATATTTTCTCAGTCACACTCTGATTGATGAGTATTAATAGGGTCTGGGATTTTGTTGGTATCTTCTCTCTCCGCTACCTTGTGAATCAATATCTAAGAGCCCTCAATATTGTGTCCTTTCTATGCTCATTTGTTCTAATCCAATTGCTTTACCAATCTTTGTTTTCCCTTCATCCTAGAAGCACCCTCCACCGACTGGACTATTTCTTACACTGAAGTACTCTCCGACCCAGAGACCTAGACTTCTGATGGTTGGTTCCTCCCAAAGCAATCCCATCCCACCCTCTTCATTTAAAGAGGAGGTTCAGGTCAAAAAGTCTTTATCTCCAGGTTTTAATGCTGACTCACCTCCATAGAATTTTCTCTACCCTATGGGGTACCTTCTCTCCCTCCTTTTTAACTCCCTTTTATGTGTCCCCTTCTTCCATCATAATGTAAGCTCCTTGAAGGTAGGAGCTGTCTTTCTGCTTCTATCTGTAATCCCAATGCTTTGCATTGTACCTAGAACATTTTCGTTGTTGTCCAGCCAAGTGGTTTGCCCAGGGTACATGTAGCCAGGATGTGTCCAAAGCAAAATTTGAACTCAGATCTTCTTGGATCCAAGACCAGCTTTGTTTTTTTTTTACTATGCTATAATACCTCTCAGAGGGTATTATGAGAGAATATTAATCAAATTCCTTCATTTTAGTGATTCTTCTTGTTGTTGCTCAGTCATGTGTGACTATTCATGACCCCATTTGGGGTTTTCTTGGAAATAATATTGGAGTGATTTGACATTTCCTTTTTCAGATCATTTTATAGATAAGAAAATGAGCAACAGGGTTAAGGGACTTGCCCACAATCACAAAGCTATAAGTATGGTGCCTCTTGTTTGTGATGGTTGAAAAAAAGTTTGCCATAAAACTATTTCTACTTTCTTTCTTGTTGGTTTTTTGTTGTTGTTGTTGTCTCTTCCCATTGACATCATTAAATGTCCTCTAGATGACTTTGCTTAGCTTCTTCTGATGCTTTGTTGTAACATGTCTATGTGACCTTCATAAGTGAAAGATCTGGCAGATGCATGCTAAAAGGGCCTCAACTACAATTCCAAAGAAAGATCCACATCCACTTTTCAAGGACCAATCTAAGGCTCATTACCAGTAGGCTTGCCACTTGATGAAGATTTCTATAGCCATGGTAACCCATGAAACAAAGAAAAATACAAAATGGCCCTCCATCCTATGCAGTCATCTATGTAGAGACAATGAATGAGTAGCAGAGAGATAGGAAGAGGATGCCAAGAATCACATTGTTTGAGATGATTTAGGCCAGTTCCAATGATCTTGTGAAGAAGAGAACCATCCACACCCAGAGAGAAAACTGGGAACTGATTATGGATTACAACATAGAATTTTCACTCTTTTTTTGTTGTTTTTTGCATTTTATTTTCTTTCTCATTTTTTCCCTTTTTGTTCTTATTTTTCTTGGCAGTAAGATAATTGTATAAATATATATGCATATATTGGATTTAACAATTTTTACCATATTTAACATATATTAAATTACTTGTCATCTAGGGGAGGGGTGGGGGGAAGGAGAAAAAAATTGGAACACAAGGTTTTGCAAGGGTCAATGTTTGAAAAATTATCCATGCATATGTTTTGAAAATAAATAGCTTTAATTTTAAAAAAAGAATCACATTGTTTTTATGCCACTTCTCAATTTTAACTAGGTTCTGGTTCACAATGTAAAATTTTTATCCAATGACTAATAAGTGAACATACCATAAGAGCATGAGAATATTGAGAATCTTGCTAGAAATTAAGTTAGAAGGAGTAAGTTTATTTAAAATAGTAGTTCATAGATATTCATGAGACATTTTGTCAACTTAAATTGCATGATAAATATTAGCTCAAAGATGCCATGAAAATAACTGTAGTTTATGTATCAATACCTGCTACACAGGAAAAAAAAGTAGAGAAATTCAATGAAGAACCTGATAGAACCCACCAAATTAAGATAACATATGCATTGATACTTGGTGACTTTAATGCAAAGGTTCAACTAGATAAGAAAAATAGAGTGGAAAAAATTTACGCACCCTGGATAGTGCAATGGATAGAACACTAGGCTTGGATCAGGAAGATCTTAGTTTAAATCTTTCTTCAGACATTTTCTAGCTGCATTACCCTGGAAAATCAATTAAGCATTGAATGCCTTAGTTTCCTCATCTGCAAAATGCAAGTAATGATAGCACCTATCTCCCAGGATTGCTGTGAGGCTCAAATAATATTGGTAAAGCAGTTAGCATAGTATTTGATATATAAATATGCTCTTAATAAATGCTTATTTTCTTCCCTAGGATTATAGATCAGGGAAAAGAAATGAGAGAGATCAAAGACTGGAAGAATACATAGCTGGCTGAGACCTATATATCATGAATACTCTCTTTGAAAAAAGAGTCAACAGGCATTGGATATGGGAAGCATCAAATGACATTACAGAGAGAGAGAGAGAGAGAAAGAGAGAGAGAGAGAGAGAGAGAGAGAGAGAGAATGAAATTGACTATATTTTAACTAATTACCAATATATGTTATTTTAAATCAGTTGTCTATATATCGTCAAACCATCATCTTATTAGAGCAAAGATCAAAATCAATACAGATTTACAACTGTTAAAAAAATAAAATGAGAAATGCAATTGAGATGACTTAATCCTGACCTATTCAAACAAGTTATTGATAATGAAAAATGGGCATTGGATACAAGAAAGGATATAAACACAGTCTATAATAATTTCATTCATAAATTTAGCCAACGAACATCAATTGACATAACAAGAAAACTAAAAAAGTCTAAAAAAATCACTTTAGTCAGCGAACGCTTGACTTACTTGCCAAGTAGAGAGAGAGAGGGCAACCAAGGGCAACCCTGATATAGTATATAAACTTGCTTGTAAAACCTTATGAAGAAAGATGATTCAAGATTATGAGCAGTATCTCCTCATAAAGCAGAGAGAAGCAATGAAGGATAAAACAAGTTTAAGGAAAGTTTTCCTAGCAACCCAACTAAGCAAAGTCAAGTGTAGGATAAATACAAAATAAATACCATTTAATTTCAAGAGAAAGAAACTAAAAACTGGAGGAATCAGAAAAATGTCTCTTGAAGGAAGTGGCATGTAAATTGAATTTAGCAGTAAACCAGGGGTTCTCGGATATAAAGGTAAGGATTTGCTCCCACCAAATTTCTCTTCAGCATATCAGAATTTAGCTTGTATCTAGCTACACCCAGCAAAGGGAATGAGTGCTCAGATATCACAGTGACAGGGCAGCGCAATGGTTTCTAACTCAAGCACCCTGTTCCCAGAAGAAAAGTTCCTAAACAACCCTAAATTCTTGGACCAAGCAGAGAAATTACTAGAGAATAGAAATAGATTGTAAACAAGTAAATTTAATTTAGACATTGCTCTTTGCTGTGTGTTATGTGAAGTGTGAAGAAAGTCCAGGGGTCAACAGTTCTCTAGAAAGAATTTTCTCTTACCAAGAGCTGCCTCCAACCTAGGCTAGTTCTAAAGTATGAAAGGCTATACAGGTCTTTAGAAAAGGAGCAAAAAATTTAAGGAAAGGGGTTATGAGAGATTATTTCTTCTTGAAGAGGGATAAAACAGGGGGCTCACCTTTAGGGAAGTACTATCATTCTAGAGGGTTCTGGGAGACCTGCAAATCCCTGGAAGAATGTGTTGCTTAACTCTCAATTCCTGATGAGTGCTTTCTCCTTTTATAAGAACCTTAATTTTAGGGTGTGGAAAACTGTGTACATCTCTTAAGGACCTGGGACTGTTAAGGAAGGGGGTCACTTGGTAGTCTCTAGCTTCTATACAAAGTAATACTGTATAATTAATGCTCTAAGTCTGGATGGGATACAGCTTTCTGGAGGAAGATAGAGGTCCATCAATGAGAAAGGAAAGTTGTTTTGACTGCTCGTGGGCTCAGGGTGAGTCATTTGTGTTTTGTGTGTGTGTTTTTTATGAGGTTATATAAAGCCTGTCCTATATTTGATGCATTATTAGCCTGAATACTAGTATGAGAATTGAAAGCTTGTTCCCTTTTGTCATTGAGACCTAAACAAGAGCCGGATTCTGATGTGTTCAGAAGAACCCTGAATGTGGACATAAGTCAAAGAAATATTTGTGGGTAAAGTCCCCAAGTTTTAACCTGGTCTATGGAAACCCAGAGCTGGAGCTCTAAAAGGGCTATTTAGACCTGAAAGAAACCTTGGAGGTCATCTAGTCAAATTCTTTCCTTTACAGATGAAGATATTTGACCCTAGGAAAGTTAAGTTACTCACCTAAGATCTTATAGGTAAAAACACAAGTGACAGCACCAAGATTTGATGTTGACTTTGGGAAAATTAGATGGCATAGTAGATAGAGTATGTGACTTGGGGTGGAGAAGTCTCATCTTCCTGAGTTCAAATCTTGTCTCAGACACTTACTAGCTGTGTGATCCTGGGCAATTCTATTAACTCTGCCTCAGTTTCTTCATCTGTAAAATGAGCTGAAGAAGGAAATGGCAAACCATCTGTTTCTCTGCCAAGAAAACCCTAAATCAGGTCATAGACATGACTGAAGTGACTGAACACCATCACACTTCTGACTCAAATCCTATGCTTTTTCCACTGCTCCATGCTTTTTCTTTCCAGTCTATACAATCAAATGAAATATAGAAACCATTTGAGAAATAAGTTGAAGACAACTCACTGTGTCACCATGAACAACTCCCTTCCCCATTCTGGACTCCTCATTTTTTCTTTTGTAAAATGGGAGAGTGTTATACTAAATGATTTCTGAGATATTTCTAACCAAAAGACAGTTAGGTGACATTGTGGATAGAGAGCTTGACCTGGAATTTGAATGACCCAGATTCAAACCCTGACTCCCATTCTTACCAGCTTTGTTTCACTGGGAAAGTCATTTAACCTCTCAGCCTCCATTTCCTCATCTATAAAATGAAAATAATAGTACCTACCTATATCTCAAAGGTGTGAGATAAAAAGAGATATTTGTAAAATGCTTTTCAAATCTTAAAGATATGTATATATACATATATGTATGTATATACACATATGTTAACCAGATGAGTGGCACATGAATAGAATAGAATCAGGAAGACCTGAGTTTAAATTTCACTTCAGACATTTACTAACTGTGTAATCCTGAGCAAGTCACATAACCCTGTTTGCCTCAGTTTCCTCATCTGTAAGATGAAATGGGAGAAGGAAATTACAAACCACGCCAGTGTCTTTACCAAGAAAAGGTGAGCTCATGGAGAGTCATACAGGACTGAAACACTTAAACAACGGTAAGTGAATTATATAGAATGATATGTGACTCAGACTCTAAGTCTCAGACTCCACTCAGAGGTAGAAGAAGGAGAAATGGTCTGGATTGAAGACTCATTTCTTTTTCCATTTTTGTCTTCACCCTTTTCTGTGGCAAACTCTCCTCAGAGTTTCCTCTGACAAAACAGGCTTCAGTCGCTCTCCTCACACCCCTGGGAAACATGTTAGCACAGTGCTAAACACAGAGGAAGGATACACTGGTGAGTGGTGCTGAAGCATGGGCAATGAGCAGGACAAGGTTTTTTCTGAACCTTACTGCCCGAACTGTGTGCTGGAGAGACCCACACATAGCTTATATTCCCCCAAATCTCCCAGGATGGCCATCCTTTTAACACCACACACACAGAATAAACAGACATACAAGCTTTGTCTCTGGAGAAACAGGAGGCCCCCTTCCAGTTGAAGTAAAAGTCAAGCCGTTTAGATGGAGGTAAATTGAGAGTGATCCTCTCTGCCCTCCGATTTCCTGGTGTGGTGTGTGTGTGTATGTATATGTGTGTGTATTGTTGACACTGCTCATACAATGCCAAACAAAATCAATCCATCAAGGGAGTCACAGCTGCTTCTTCTACATCTGGATAATATAGAGAACTAAAGTAAATGGAACATAAGGACAGGGATTGGACTTATATTTTTATTGCTATAGGAATTCTTCAGTGGGGAAACTCCCTCCACCAATATAATTTTAAGTCTTAGAAGGTTGTATAGATAATTGGGATTTAAGTGACTTGCCCAGAGTTTACACAGTCAGGATATGTCTGAAGTGAAATTTGAACTCAGATCTCCCTGGATCCAAAACTAGATCGCTATTTACTATACTTCTGAGGGAATCAAACCCCTCATTTTACAGATTCTTTTCATTTTTGTTGCTGTTATTCAATCATGCCTGACTCTTCATGACCCTATTTGGGGTTTTCTTGGCAAAAACACTGGAGAGGTTTGCCATATCTTTCTTTAGCTCATTTTACAGATGAGGAAACTGAGGCAGAGCTCATTTAAATTGCCCAGGTCACACAGCTAGTAAGTATCTGAGACCAGATTAGAACTCAGGAAGATGAGTTTTCCTGACTCCAGGCTGGGTGCTCTGCGCACTATGGTGCCACCTAGTGGTCTTAGCATTTCCTGATTTCTATGGTCTGAAAGCTCACATTAAAAACTTAATAATCAGTTCGCCCAAATCAGTACAAGGGGATTCTAGCATATCTTTGCTTCTCCTCCTCTCCTTTATGGGAAAAATAGAGGCTAGGTTCTCCACAGCCTCAAATGGACAAATATCTGGGGATTCCTATTTCCCAAATGTCCAGATACATAAAGAAAAGCTTCATGTAATTTCCCCACCCCCAGTCCACTCTACCCCCACTCAAAAGCAAAAAGTGACTCTCACGACATGTGAGTAATATGTGCAAAAGCTAGAATTTGAACCCAAGTCTTCTGGCTATAGAGCATGTTTCTGGATCTCTGAGAAGTCCATGAATAGATTTCAGGGGTACATAAATTTGGATAGAAAAAGTTAATTTTTTTTTAAAAAAATCAAATTTCAATATAATTGGTTTTCTTTTTAATCATATATACATACCCATATATAATCTTTCTTAGAATCATTTTTAAATGCATAAAATAATATATATAATTAAATGCATAAAAGTTTTGAATGCATAAAATAATATGGATAGAGAATCATGTTTTTAAATGCATAAAATGATATATTTGCATATATCATTTTATGCATTTAAAAACATGATTCTAAGAAAGAGAACAGAGACTTCACCATACCACTCAAGAAACCCAGGACAGAAACACACAAAAAGGTTAAAAGACCCCTGCCTGGAGTCAGAAATGACACCAGGATATCATACCGCAGCCTCCTCTTCTCCCTCCGTTTTTCTCCTGGGCTGGATGTGTCCCAGGACAGGGCTGTGTTTAGAATAACCCGCCCACCACTCTGAGCAGGGAGTTGGCAGTTTCAATGCTGCCAGCCAGGGCTCTGGGGCCAGGATCTGCCTCACTGATGATGGGTTGATTTCTCAACTTCCAAAGCTCATCACAGGCAATCAGCCCCCAAAGGAGTTGCCTATTGGGGAAAATGGTTCTTCAAAGAAAAGAGAGGGGAGCTCTGGGGACTGACCCATCTGGGGGTAAATTAGATTAAATTGGGAGCTCTGGTGTTGGCAAGAGGGATCGTGTAATATTTACTGAGACACAGCAATGTGCATACACAGCTCAGTGAGCTGACAGCCTGGAAAAGGGAAGAAATAGATAAACTCTCCTGTAGAACCATCGACCGGCAGATCTAGAAGAAAGCTCAGAGGGCTCCTAATCCACCTCCTTCATCTCACATATAATGAAGTGGTGGCCCAGGGAGGAAAAAAGACTGGCCCACATTGTAAATAATAGTCTCGGAACTAGGATTCTTGAGTCAGGGTTTTTCCCTGACTATACAGGCTACGGTCCAGGCTTGGCTGAGTTTTACCAAATCTATGCTATGTCTTGGGAGAATCATGTAAGTCTGGCCCATCTGTGATCTGTCATTATCAGGTTTCCTACATGTAAGTGTTCTGTGACCTACCTGCATTCTACAAGTACCCTAATTCCAAGGCTCATCATCCCCACCATGTT
Source organism: Antechinus flavipes (assembly GCF_016432865.1). Classification (NCBI taxonomy): domain Eukaryota; kingdom Metazoa; phylum Chordata; class Mammalia; order Dasyuromorphia; family Dasyuridae; genus Antechinus; species Antechinus flavipes. The sequence goes on from NC_067400.1 coordinate 560,230,900, forward strand.
CCTAGCTCACCTAATCCACAGAAGTCAGGATCCATGATAGAACAATTCACTTTATTATTTTTTAAATGTATTTTTATTTATTTTGGTAAATATTTCCAAATTATATATTTTTAAATTTAACATTCATTTTTTACAATTTGATTTCCAGATTCTCTCCCATCCCTTTCCTAACCCTTGAGAAGGAAAGCAATATGATATCAATTATACATAATTGAGTTTATTACTGAATTAGCCCTTCTAGTAGGAGGTATAGAAGAGAGACTGACACAGAGAAATTGAATAAAATCTTCAAGAAGAAATGCCCTATCATGGCAAAATGCAAACTCAGGCTTCCCTGCCTCCAAAATTAGTTCTCTATAGAGTATACTTCCTAGCTGCCTCTGTTGGCTTTCACAGAAGTGATTTTCCAAGGTTAGATAGCCCAACAGTGGAAAGGTCAGAAATAGACTTAGATGTCCTGACTTTTAGCCTGGAACCATTTATATTTCCCCACCACCCCCAAGTTGTGGTCTGGCTCATAGCTCCTATGAGAGTAAGTACAGAGTAGACACTATTTCCTAATCAATAGCAGACACGCATCCTTGATTCGATGGAAACTCCATGCAGAACTTCACAGGGAGAAATTAACATTTTTTGATTCTTCACCAAGGCTCGAGACTTCATTTTTTTTTATTGAACACCAACCTTCTAGTTTCTTATTTCCACAAGAGCCATCACTAAAATTATTTCCTTAATTACATCAATTAAAGGGAGCTTTTTCTCCAGTGTCCCAAAGAGGCAGGAGGGCAGAGACTTCAAAACTAGCAACTCTCAGAATGATGGAGTTCCACAGGGCCGCCATGCAGGGAAATGATTAACCCACAGAGGAAGCCTACTCTGCTCAAGTGACCAAAGACGGATTTGGGTCAATTGGCAGAGCCCATGCCTGTGAGGATTCCCAAGCTCTGTCTCTCATCATCCAATCCCCCCTGCACATCTATCCAAATATTGCATCCCAGTCTTAACTTCATTTCCTTGGCTTAAAATAGGGCCATTTCCAATAGATCTCCATTAGAAGCAGTTGGATGGTACAATGGAGAGAGACTTCCTGTCAGGAAAATCTGAGTTCAGCCTTAGATATTTACTAGTTATGTGGCCCTAAGTAAGTCACTTAAGTACTGTTTAACTCAGTTTCCTCATCTGTAAAATGGGAATAATAAGCATCTACATCCCAGAATTGTTATGAGAAGCAAATAAGTTCATATTTTTAAAGTGCCACAGTACCTGGCCCATAGTATATGGTATATAAAAGTTTATTTCTTTCCTAATAAAATTGCACTTCCTAAATAAAATCCACAATCCTTAGCATGTTATTCAAGACCCTTCTCTAACCAGATGATGATCTCTATAAGGGGTAGGGACTATGTCTTAGACCATTTGCTATAGTGCTGGGGCACCCAACAGATTGTAGATAGCACTTTAAACAAAGAAAGCAGTGGATAGGTTCAATTAATATTGATTAAGCACCAGGCCAGGCCTAGGACACAGACATAAAAGTGAGGTCCTAGGCCAAGCCCATTTGGTCATTGTTTGGGTCCTGATTGAATCAGATTGAATGTAAGCATCATTTCTGCTTTAGCCAGAAATCCTGAGGGTTTTCCCCTTCCAGATACATTTATTTTAAAAATGTGAACAATGTAAAAGAGGAGATTCTTTGCCTCAGTTACTACCTAGCCTTAATCACTGAATGGGTGTAGCCTCAGTCAAACTGAATTTAGCTTAAAAAGACCAAGGCCTCCCATTGCATCCAGGGCCATCTCCAGGATCTATATCTGGCCACTGGACCCAGATGACTCTGGAGAGAAAAGTGAGGCAGGTGCCCTTGCCCAGCCTTCTCTCACTCAAATCCAATCCACTTACATGTCACAGCATCCCCTCCCTGAGGTCATGGTTTTGTTTGAGAATGAAGAACAAAAACCACAACCACCCTCAAGGAGCTGGTGCTCTGCTCCTAAGAAAGCCCTGGATTTATAGTTAGGAGAACTGAGTCCAAATCTTAAAAAGAACCTTTATTTGCTAAGAGTCATTAACAAGTCCCTCCACTTCTCTGAGAGTCACATTTCTCATCCCTGCAAGGAGAATAATGGCGCTGAAGCTGTCTTTTCCACAAGGTTGTGTTAAGAAAAGTGCTTTGAATTCATTAGTTGATTGTATTGATCAAGCTCCTACTATGTTACTAGATACTAGGAATTCAAGGACAAAAATCAGAATGATCCCTACCCTCCAGCAGTTTCCATTCTACTCATGAAAAATAGCACGTACACAGAGAAGGAAGAAGCAACATGGCTCAATGGGGAAGCATTGGATTTGGAATTAGAAACCCCTGGGTCAGATCTTAGCTCTCTACTTACTTCCATCGGCCTCGGGCATGACACTTGACAGTCCCCAGGTCTGTAAAGGGTTGGACTGAGCGAGCTCTGAGTCTTTGATACTACAGCTCTAAATATATACAAATTAAATACATAGTAATATGTGGAGGGAGAAACAAACTTCTGGGAAGATCGAGACAGGCCCTTGAGCTGAACCTTTAAAGGCAGCAGCTGGTGGCAGAATGCATAGAGCTTTGGACCTAAAGTCAGGACTTGAGTTCATATTCAGCTTCAGATACTTATTAACTATATGATGCTAGAAAGTTACTCCATTTGGTTTTGCCTCAGTTCCCTTAACTGTAAAATGGGGATAACAAATAATAGCATCTATCTCCAGGGTTGCTGTGAGGATGAAAAGAGATAATATTTGTAAAGTGCTTAACACAGTTCCTGGCACATAATAGGTGTTGTATAAGAGGCCAAAGTTCAACAGCAATCCATTCTAAAGACATTACAGATGGAAGATCACAAAGAGACAATATTCCTGGGAAAATGGGTTGGAGAAGGACTTCAAAAGTAGAAAAAAAATTATATTTTTTCATAGAAGTAACAATGAGCCACTGGCATTTCTTTCTTTAAAAAAAGGTAATCCTGATTAAGTAACTTGCCTAGGGTCACACAGCCAATAACTCAGGTCCTTCTGATTCCAAGGTTGAAGAAGCTCCATCCCCTGCACCACCTAGCTACAGCTTGCCCCCTGCAAGAATTTCTTGAGCAGATAAACAGTGTGGTCTGCTGTGTGCTTGAGGAATGTTGATTTGGCTTAGGCTCAAAAATGTATTGGAAAGAGGGAACATTGGTGGCAAAAAAGATCCCCAATCTCTCAGGTTATTGCAATGGTCCAGGCTAAAGTTTATGGAAGCCTAGACTAAGGTGTAAGTGGAAGAAAGGAATCTAGTAAAGAGATAGAACTAATTGACTATTTGGAGTGAGGAAGAGTAACACATCAGAAATGACATGCCTAGATAAATAGAAGGATGGCACAGTCTTCTGAAGAGGTAGGTCAGAAAGAGAGAGAGGTTTGGGAAGAAAGATTCATAATATAAATTTCAATGTCTCTGTGGTTTCACTGCTAGGAGTATTCCTTCTTGTAACAGACTGATCTAATTCAGGCCAGTCCCCAAACTCTTAGACCCAAAACCAGAACAAAATGAGACAATTTTAATCTATCTAACAGATAACAAAAGGAGGTTATTTAAGCATAGCATGGAATGGATGTTCAGGAAGGAGAGAAGTATTCATCCCTCTGGGCACAGCTCCTCACTTTGGTTCCTGCTGCTGGTCTCTGATCTGAGACCCCCGATTGAGCCACCAGCCCCTCAGGAAGTTATATCATGTTCAGAGTCTTAGTTTCCTGAACCAATCATATTTCAAAAACAGTTACAATACCTTTTAAGGGAAAACCAGCCTACTTTGAGGAGGACAGGAGAGATATAATTTAAGACATGTCCTATCTCTATTGATTCACTCAAAAGTCCCCTAATCCAATCCAACAACACAGAGAAGTCAGCTTTCAAGAGTTTCTGTGGCAAAAAAAAAAAAGACTCACTCTATAGCCAATCTGGGGAAGATTATTCTCCACACTTATCCAACCTGAGCCTCAATCAACCAATAAACATTTATTAAGCCCTTAATTATATGCCAGGCACTGTGCTGAACACTGAAGATACAAATACAAAAAAAGGTTGTCCCTGCTCCCAAAGACTTCACAATCTAATGGGGTGGAACCACACATATAAAAAAGCTGAAAAGTATATATGAGGGTATGAAGCTCAGGAGTATGATGGAGAAATTCAAAAGTATTCAGTCCAGTGGGAAATGAAGAGATGTCATCCTGGTCACACTCCTTAAATGGAAGTTTGGGAAGGAATTCCCTACTCTATTCTCTCATCCAGAGGGGCTCCAGGGGTAGCAGGTACTGATGAGGAGGGAGTACCAAGATTGATGGATCTTACAGTACGATGAGGCTCCTAATAATGAGATTCCATAATGGGGTATGATAAGGAAATACAAAGGAGTGTAACCAGACACACAACCTATGACCCAAATTGTACTTAAAAGTCTTTCCAATTCCACTGGCACACTGTGAAGATCCCAGCACCATTTCCTTGCTAAAAAAAAAAAAATCTAAACTCCAGTGGTAGCAAGTCACCCTTAAATTCTTACTGAAATCAGGGTTTCTATCCCAGCTCTGATCCTCACTTGCCGTAAACATGGGACCATGGACAGGTCCCATCCGCCCTGAGTCTTAATTTCTTCATCAGAAAAATGGAGATCATGGAATTTGTGTTTTCTATTTCAGAATTAGAATAAGGAAAGTGCTTTGAAAGCATTAAAATACTATAGAAAGAGTATGAATTGTAATAAGTCTCTTCTTCACTCCTTTCACATACTTCTTCATTTGACTTCTGACCCAGATAACCTTTCTGACCAGAAAACAGCCAAACTCACTTGAAACAATGAAGGAAAGCTTTCAAACAGCCATAAGCACTTACCAGTCACCCAATGGAGGAAATTTAGGCATGTTTCCGCATTGCGATGTTGTGGGAGAGAATATAAAAGTAAATTACCAATTTTTGTGACTTATTTCTTCATTCCCTTGACCTTCTGTCATGCTCTCTATCCATTTACCTATAAAACCAGAATTTCCTCAATACAATTAATTACCAACCCCAGAAGAATTCCTTCATATTAGATTGTAAACATCCAAAAGATCAGGAGTTATTAACCTTTTTTTTTATTTTTGTCACGGACTTCTGGTGAAACCTATTCTTCAGAATAATGTTTTTAAATGGACAAAGTAAAATATTCTGGATTACAAAGAAAACCAATTATATTATATTTATCAGATAATTTTTTTTATATTCATGGATCCTAGGTTAAGAACTCTTGTGTTAGATTATAGTCTCCTTGAAGGCAGGAACAATTTCACTTTGCAATTGTATCATTAGTACCCAATTTTTTATAGAACTGAATTAAACTAAGGGCAAGGAATTGTAGTCATCTTTGTATCTCCAACTCTGAGCATAACAAAATAAGTTGAAGGACATAATTTTTTTCCTTGTATAAGAACTTCCAAATCCAGATCATGACCTAGCAGTGACTTAGTAGTCTTAGGAAATCACCTGAAATATACAAAAAATAAGTGACAGCTAATAAGTGTTAAAAAGCAAGATTTGAACCCCAAAATTCCTGCTTCCCAGGCCATAACTCTATCTACTATGCCACACTTAACACATTTTTTTGGACTGCCCTTGTAATTTCAATGGTGAGGGAAACTCTCAGTGAGGTAACTCCATCTATAATTCTAGATCAGCGACAATTGTTTCTTAACTGAGAGTCTTAGAAAGTAAGTGGGACATTGAGAGGTAAAGTGACTACACCTGATTTATACTAAGCACTAGAGGAAGAATTTGAACTTGGGTCTTCTGGTTCAAGGACAGGTAGGTGACACCATAGTGCACAGAGATCTCCACTTAGAGTCAGAAAGATGGTTTTTCCTGATTCAAATTTGGCCTCAGACATTACTAGCTGACATGGGCAAGTCATTTAACTTCTCTGTGCCTCAGTTTCCCTATCTATAAGATAGAAATAGGGCAGCTAGGTGGCAGAATAGACAGAAAAACTGACCTAGAGTCAAGAAATTTCAGCTTCTAGAGTTCAAATCTATTCTGAGACACTAGCTGTGTGACTCTGGACAAGACACAATTCTATTTGCCTCAGTTTTCTCATCTGTATCTCTGCCAAGAAAACCCCAAATGCCTTGAAAAATCAGACACAACTAAAAGAATAACTAATTGACAATTTTTCTGATTCAAAGGCTGCTCTTTACCCACTTCCTCTACTCATAGAAGGTGCTTAAGGAATCTTTGTTGAGTTGAATTGCATTCCTCTGGGCTTTCTAGCCTTGAGTGCACTGTTGAATGTACAAAAATCCACAAATAGGAAGTACTGATCCCAGAAGACCCTTGAAACTGAAAACATATGATAATGATTGGGCTAGATTTTTTCCAATTCCTCATTTCCTTCTAGGGACACCAAATGAGGACAGTTGATCACAAGAAGAAAAGCTGATCTAGTTTCTTTATGACGTTATCTGTTATTGACAGTATAACAGGGTTTTGGTAAATGCCCAGATCACCTTAGGTGAAAGTACCCACGTAGGGTCTCAGGAGAATCCATCTGTTGGACATTCTATATTGTTCTATCATGAGGTTAGGAGCAGTCTTTTGCAATTGGCTGTCTGGTTCTTTAAAATCTTACCTAAGAATAGCCACTGTTTCTAACATGTCCAAAGCTAAAGGACTCATTCTTCCATAGCAGGTAACACCATAGAGTAAAGGTTGCAAACCCTGTTTTAACTGTATCTGGCTGGTTATCTCTAACAGTATAAATGGGCTATTCACTGACGAGGAACTCTCATCTATGGTTTGTTGCCTGTGCCTACTATCCTTAATATCCTAATTCCTAATATCCAAAAGTGGATACCCCCTTGGTACCCAGAAAAATAACTATTCATTTTCAGAACTGTAACTAGGGTGTGGAGACTGGGACTTTGTCTCAGGGGACCAGAATTGGAGTACAAAAATAGCACTTCAGTACAGCTTAGAATGCATTTAGCAAAAAAAATTAGTTTTAACATAAAGTTATCATATGATAGGTTGAGTTGAAAATTCCTTTTCTGATCTATGCTGCTTCTCTCTCAATCCAATAAACTGTGGGTCTTGTACTGCTTGCCTGAGTTTGGTTTGGGGTATCAGGCAAGGTAAGATGTATAAAGTCCTTTGCAGACCTAGAGGGGATATAAAAATATTGAGAAAAACAATAAAGTACAGGGGCAACAGAAATGGCTTTGGATACCTTGGTCTGAGTTTGCATCTCTTCTATTTTTTGTTCTTTGTTTTCAAAGAGGACCAATGACATCACAGAGTAATGTCTCAACTCATGTGCGAATTGAATTTAAGTGAGGCAGAAGTGTATAGTCACACAAATTGCATAAATTCATTCCTCTTTGAATGTCTATGACCTATAAAATCTTGGGCAATCATTTACCTTCTGCCTACCTCAGTTTCTCCCACTGCAAAGTACAGATCATAATAGGAGCTATCTCTCAGGGTAGTTGTAAGGATCAAATCAGATAATATTTATAAAGTATTTTTAAGATAATATTTATAAAGCACCTACAAAATGCCAGGCACTATGCTTGGCACTTAGTAGGTGACTTATACATGTTTATTTCCTTCCTTCCCAATCTAAATAGATGATCTAATGATCAGTTAGAGTAAAAAGCTGAATTACTATCCCAAGAACAAAAATTCCTCATTCCAGCTCTGTCAACATCTAGAGAAGTATCCTTTTGGTTAAATAGATTTCAAATCTTCTGTAGAGATCCCCTTCAACTGTGCTGTAATGACAATGGATTAAACCAGTCTCTTTTTCTAGGATGGGGACTGTCTAACCTCTCCTCCAACCCCACCTGCTTTGGTCCTTTCCTCTCTCTCTCCTCCCTTAGTGCCTCTGCCTCAGGGACTGCACTCTGTTGGCTAAGATGAAAGGTTGGTGCAGTGGCTTCCCATGCCAGCTCGCCACTCAATTGCTTTTAATTAATTCTGCTTGATTACAGCACATGGGAGCAGAATCAGCAAGATAAGAAGGGCTTTTTATATTCTGTCTTCATTAAAAAAGTTTGGTTCTTGAAGCCCTTTCAAAGAGTTCTATATTTTCTTTAGTGGTTTTTTTTGTCATTTTTAATTGAGGTGGATGTAGGGAATTGAGTTGTCTTCAGTTGCTAAAGAAAGTACAAAGAATACAAGGATATAGGACCCAGAAAATCCCAGGATCCTTCTTGGGAGAGAGAAAGCCCCTAAACTGACCAGTTAATTATCCTACTGGTCAGTATTTATTAAGTGATTGTCAACCATGAGACCTAGCATGGAAGACCCATGAAACAGTACTAATCACAATGTGCCCCATACCTATATGAAAGAAATCTATGGTATTGGGAACAGGAGGGGGAACCAAGCAAAATTGATTTGTTTTTTTTTTTATTTTGTCCCAAACCTGGGGAACTATAAAGCCCAAGTTTGGTCCCAATGTACTGTGGATAGGAAAAGGAATAGGCCTATAATTTCATTGATATTAGGAAATCTCAGATAAGAAAAGTCCTCTTACTGATACAGGGCAGTACCTTCTGTGCTTAGAGAGCTGCCTATATCACAGAGAGTTTCAAAGACTTGCCCAGGTTACCAAGCCAGTGTACCACAGAGATAAGACTGAAATCCAAATTTGGGAGGGATCCAAATCTATCTTCCATCCACTCAATGATGCTACCTCTCATATCTCTCTATTATGTAACCAGAGAATCCAATCCAGGTTCACAATCACCAACAGGAAACATCAAGACAGCATCTGTCTCCTCAAAAAGAAATGGGGGAAACCACTGAGCCCTGCCTAATCTGAAATCTTCAACAATTTCAATCTGCCATGGGGCTGACCCTCCCAATTCTCTCTGCACTAACACTCCAATCATTTTGGCAGTCCTCTATGTGAGGGCTAGCATGGAGGCAGAAGGAGTGAAGAAGATACCCCCTTTTTACAACTCTCATTCATTTTTGTATATATTTGTATTTTATTTGTATATTAATAATCTAACAACATACACACAAATAAAATAATATTTGTATTTTATTGGAGATATTTTGGTGAAATCAGGGAGGAGAAAAGATAGAAGAGAGTGTGATATTAACAAATGACAGAGAGAAGGCAAAACTACTTGATTCCTATCTCCAATTCAATTCATAAGCTTCTATATGTTCCAGAACTGAACAGTGAAGAAGGGAAGAGTATAGAAAGCTTCCAGTGAGGAAATGCCCATTACCAATAGAGATAGATGCCTGCTTCATAAGTTTTAGTCTTAAGAAATTTGCCAGGAGCACTAACTGATATACACAGGGTCACACAGCCAAGATGTGTCAGAAGTGTTATGCTATGCTGCCACTTGGGCATTGTTTATACAAAGACTTTTCTGGTCTTCTCTGTCCTTCAAACCAGTCAGATCAAGCTATTTGTCATTCTCTAATCTTGCCCGGCTGCCTAATGTCTCTGCACCCTTGCTCATGCTGCCACCTGGATTGGGAAGGTCCTCCCTAACTTTCCTCTTGCCAGAGGAACATCTATCTGTTGAAACTTTCCTTCAAGGTCCGGTACAGATAGCATTCTCCCTCCATGCTCCCCTGACTTCCAGTTGTAAAGGACCACTCCATCATTCCTGTGTCCCAAAGTTTTAGTGGAGTTTTAAGCTTTCATAGCTAACTTTTTCATTCCCTGCATACTTGCCCTATTTCCCCTCTTAGCCTGTAGCACAAAACTCGTGCAATGTATCATCTTTCTATGCCCAGTGCCTAACACAATGTTTTATATAAGTGAGTGCATCATAAACTTATTGAATTAAGTAGCAATTCTAGAAAGGCATAAAGGCAATAGAAAAATAAGTTCAAGAGACAGCTAGGTGGTGCAGTGGATAGAGCACCTAAAGTCAGGAGGAGCTGAGTTCAAATCTGGTCTCAGACACTTAATACTTCCTCACCTTGTGATCCTGGGCAAGTCATTTAACTCCAATTGCCTCAGGGAAAAAAAGAATGAGTTCAAGTCTCCAGATCCAGATGATTTTACCATCTATGCCAGCATCTGGAAAGAATCGGCAGATGTGATCTACAATAGAGACACCGGTCAGCCTGATGAGGTGAAGAAAGAGCTCAACCAAGGAATCAGGAAGGTGAAGGTTCATAGGTTCATAGATGTTAGAGACCTTAGAAGTATTTGAGCCCACCCCCTCATTTTACAGATGAGGAAATTGAAGCACAAAGAGGTTGACTAGGGTCTTATAGCTAATAAGCACCTGAGGTAGGATTTGAACTCAAGCTGTTTCACCTCCTGGGCAGCTAGGTGGCACAATGGATAGAATGCTAGGTCTGGAGTTAAAAAGACTCATCTTTTTGAGTTTAAATCTGACCTTTAGACCCATGAATCCTTGAAACGGCCAATAGTCATTTTGAAAGGCAGCTTCCTTCTGCCTTAGTTACCCCAGATAAAAAATGATTCATCGAATCCATGCTGCTGAAAGGATAGAGACAAGTAAAAGTTTTCCTAATTTTCAGACAAAGAAAATGGCAGATCTCAAGAACTATATTTTCTCCCAGCAAAATTCTGGAAATTCTTATTAAACATTTACAAAAGAGTGAAGTCATGACTAGGAGTCATGGGTTCCCTCAGGATAGGTCATGGCAAACTAACCTTATACCCTTTTGTGACAGGATTACTAGACTGATGGATCAGGGAAATGCCTAACATACAATATATCTTGATTTCAACAAATTAAATGACAAAACCTTCTCTGGTATCATGCTTGGATCTCTCTTGGGTAATTATATTATATTTTTTGGTTATCTTGTATTCATCTCATCTGCCCTATTAGACTGTAAGATTGTAGCAGGAAAAAAGTTTATAAAGTTTCATCTTTGCCTGCCCAGGACCAAGCAGCTATGTGGTGAGTGGTTAGAGCCCAAGGTCTAGAAAGACTCATATTCAAATCTGGCCTTGGTTACATACCAGGTGCATGACCCAAGTTATGTCATCTATCCTCAGTTTCCTTTTCTATAAAATGAAGATAATAATGGCATTCCTTCCACGGTTGTTGAGAGGATAAAAATGAGACAATATTTGTAGAATGCTTTTAAAAACTTAATGGACTATGCAAATGCTGCTGTTATTATTGCACAAACAAATTGCTTAATAAATGTTTGTAAAATTGAATTGCAGACAAGATAGTCAGATGGGCTTGAAGTATATAGGGGGTTCACATCTGCAGTTTTGATTGGCTGGTTTGGTGTCAATCAGGAGGCAATAGGTAGAAGGATCTTGCCCTTGGTTCTATTCTGCCCAGTGCTTTGCTTTGTGCTTGTGAAGGTTGTTACTGCCCTAATCAATGACTCAAATGAAGACAGAGATGGTGTGTTTCTCAGATCTGCAAATGACAAACAACAGGGCTGGAAAACTAATATGATGATGGATGACAGAATCAAGATTTTAAATGATTTCAACAGACAGTGAAACTATGCCAAAAAGTCAAGATCAGATTTCATGGAGATAAACGTAAAGTTCTACATATAGGTTCAGAAAATCAATTGCACAAGTCTCCAGGCACCATGCAGGTTAAAAGGGAAGAGAGGTTGGAGAGGGGAAGGAGCATGTCTTAAAAGCCCAGATTTTATGTGTGTGAAACAAAAAGAAATGAATTTTCTCAAAAACCTAGGCCTGAAAAAAGTGTAGAGATAGGAATAAAAGAAGAAGGAGGAGGAAGGGGAGTTGGAGAAGGAGGAATAAGAGGAGAAAGAAGAGGAGGAAAAGAAAGAGGAGGAGGAAGAAGAAGAGCAGGACAAGGAGGAGGAGGAAGAAGAGCAGGAGCAAGAGCAGGAGAAGGAGAAAGAGAAGGAGACCTATAGGAAAGGAAGAGTAAGAGAAGGAGGAGGACTACCATGAGGAGATGTCAGAAGTGGCAGAGGAAAGAGTACAAGACTATAGACCTTGAAAGATCTGGATTCCAATCATGGGAGCGCCAAGAGAACCACCAAGAAAAGAATTAGGTTTGAATAGAGGCACTGTCACTTAGTAGATCACTTAGTCTACTAAGTGATAATGATATTCCACCTTTCTGGACATAACTTTTCTCCTTTGTGAAAAATCAGTATTGGATCCAATGTTTGTAAGGTGCCTTCCAGATCTGATTTGATTCTGATTTGACTTTGATTCTGTAACTCCCCAATCAGCTGAACTTTCTCTCTATTCCCTATCCTCCAGAGCTTTTCTAGAGCCTGAAATATTTCAGAGAAAACTTAATGAGGTCTGGAAAATGCAAACTGGAAGATTAGAGGAGAGAGGGTCAAACATGTGTGTGTCCTGTTTGTAGAGATGCTGAGACCCAATTGTTCAGTCATTTTTCAGTCCTGTCTAACTCTTTGTGATCCCATTTGGGGTCTTATTGGCAAAGATACTGTAGTGGTTTGACATTTCCTGTTCTAATTCATTCTACAGATGAGGAAACTGAGGCAAACAGGATTGACTTGCCAAGAATTACATAGCTAGTAAGTATCTGAAACTAAATTTGAACTCAGAAAGATGACTCTTCCTGACTCCAGGTCCAGCACTCTATTTAATGTACCATCTAGTTGTCCTTGAGGCACAATAACTATATAGCAAAAAGAACCCCAGATTTGGAGTTCAGATGACCTGAGTTCCCATCCAGACTCTGCTGTTCAGTACATGTATGATCCTGAAACAGTCATTTAAACTCCATTAGATTTAATTTCTCATCTATGACTCAATCAACAAGTACTTACTAAGTACCTATTATAGACAATTATATGATGGGTATGAGCAAATGTAACATAGAACCTATGAGGAACTTGGAAGAAGAACAGATGTCAAGGATGTCACCATAAGATAGGAAGAAAAGCTAGGCTGGTTACATAACAAGAACCAGGGGGACTAGGTGGATGGCCAGTGTGCCAATGATCCCTTTGAGGTATTAGGAGGAAGAAAGGGAAAAAAGAAGGAAAATATGGAGGAAAGAAATGGGAGGGATAGCAGGGGAAATAGAGATAAGGGAGAGAGGAGGAGAGAAGAATGATGAGGAAAAAGAAGAAGAGGAGGAGAAAAGGAGGAAGGAAGGAAGGAAGGAAGAAAGGTAGGTAGGTGTTCAGGGCTTCAGGAGGACCCTGAACTGGCTGGGAAAGAATAAAGAATAAAGTTATACAGATTGGGCAAGCATAGATCTACTAATCTGCACTGTAGGTACCACTCTTAAACTAAGGAGATCACAGATACATTTGTACTAGTATGTGCCAGGTACTGAACCAGGTGCCAGAAATAGAAATACAAAAATGAAATAATCTTGCCCTAAAGTAGCTTTCACTGCCTGTTGTTCCAAACTATCTCTAGAGTCCCTTCTAACTCAAAAACCCTATGATTCTATGATTATTTTAACTAGGATGAGAAGAGACAAAAAAAAATTTCCTCAGACACTGCCTATTCCCTTCTCTCCTCCCAAAGAAGCTTTCTTAGGATTGACTTATTTTGGTACATAATGTCTCTCCCCAGTGGCATATAAGTTACTTGAGGGTAGAGACAATTATCACTTTTGCATTTGCGTCCCCAGTGACTAGCACAGTTTCTGGCTTACTCTACATGCATAATAAATATTTGCTGAATGAATGAATGAGACTATAACCTGACATAAAGAAAAGAAAAGACAGGTCAAGATAGAGTTTTCTATTTCTTTTAAGTTTTATTGATGCATTTTATGTATACATCACAAACATTTGCAGATTATTCCCACTTTGTGAGAGGTCTCTTGCAACAAAGTAAAACAATTAAATAAAATTAATAATACAGTGACCTCATCTGCAAGTGCACACACTATTCCACATCTATAGCACTATTCCATTTCTATTTTTTAATTAGCAGAAATCTATTTTCTCCCCTTCCTAATTCCCACCTCATTAAAAATGAACAGAAGAGAAAACAAATTTCTTGTTACAAATATACATAATCAAGCAAAATAAATTTCTTCAATGGTCATATACAAAAATATCTATGTCTTGTTCTGTACCTTAAATTCATCACCTTTCTGTCATGCAAAATACATTTCATCATTAGACTTTTGGAAACATGAATGGTCATTATTCTTAAGCTTCACAATTTTTATAGCCTTCAAAGTTACCAGTTTTCACAGTATTGTTGCTACTGTATAAATTATTCTCCTGGTTCTACTCCTTTCATTCTTGATCAGTTTTTTTGATCTTCAAAATCATTTATTTTTACAATATTGACAATAATAATTATTATTAAAATAATATATATAATAAAAAATTGATAGTGTAAAGTGTTCTTATTCTGCTCACTTCACTCTGCATCAGTTCATACAAGTCTTTCTACATCCTCTTGAAATAATCAAATTTCCTCATTACATAACAGCACGATAGTATTCTATCACATTCATAAACCACAAGATTGCAACAAGGAAATGTATGAATCCCATCTGCTTCAACCCCTGATCTCTCCAAAAATGTTTGGAGGGCAGGGAAAAAAGAAGATATAAAGGAAAGAAGAAAAGGAGGGCGGGAGGAAGGGAGAAAAGAAGGAAAGAAAAGAAGGAAGGAAGGGAAGAAGGAAGGAAGGAAGAAGGAAGGAAGGAAGGAAAGAAGGAAGGAAGGAAGGAAAGGAGGGGGGAGGAGGAAAGGAGGGAGGGAGGGAAGGAGGGAAGAAAGAAGGGAGGAAGGGAAGGAGGGAGGGAAAGAGTAAGTCTGAGAAGTTGTGTAGGTGATGTGACATATGAAAAGTCCAAGACACATAATTTCTGAATAACTAATAATAAATTGTATTAATTAGGGAGTGGGCATATTAATAAGGAGGTGGATAAAAAGTCTTCAGCTCTTCTGGCTGAGAAGTGACTCAATCATGAGACTCAGTTGCCTCCAGCAATCTGAACAAAAGAATCCATCTTTACCCAAACCATGCTGGCTGCTTTTCACCTTCATAAGCTAGATCACCTAAAATTTTAATGGAGGGCTGAAAGAAAAAGAGCTTATTTCCTAAAGGCAAGATTTCCCTAGACTGCATTCTGTTTGTAAGGTTTTTCTAATTGGGTGGGTCCCACCTAAGATCAAATAGCAGGTACTCTGAGGATTTGAACAATCTCATCTATCATCAAAGTCCCTCAGAGACTAGCTGAATAACCTAGATGAGTTATTTCTGAATTAGGAAATAGAAAGGGAAAACTTCAATCTCAATAATCAGCTATTAATATGAAATACTAGATATCAGCTGACTTCTCCAGGGTCACACTGCTAGTAAGTGTTTTAATTTAAACTCAGGTCTTCCTGACTCCAGATTCAGCATACACTGTACCAAGTAGCTTTCCAAAAGGGAGTTATATTACTGAATAACAGGATAATTTAAGATTAGCATCTGGACTGGAATAATGACTGGCCTGGCCTCTCCTCTGTCCAGGGTCCTAAGCCCCTTTCCTCACTAAAGCTTCATTAAAGTTCTTTTCAACAGTCATAGAGAGCTTCACTAAGTCATATTTTGAAGGAAACATGTTTGGGGCGGGTAGGGAGGGACAGGAAATGCTTTAATTTTATAACTTTTAAAGCAGATAACAGTCTCTCAGGTTTTCTAATCCTGATGACAAGCAATAGGTCTCTGAGCCAAGGAAAGCCCTTATGCAAGGCTGAGTTCAATGAGAGCTTTGATTTCATCTTGCCACCCCTCTACCACAGTCCCCTCCCTCCCCAAAGCAACAGTCTGTGCAGAAATTGCCTTCACTTGTTTTAGAGGGGAGGGGGACCTCTCTTCCTCAAAGCTGCTCCTCCATTCTGCTGTGTTTCATCCCCACTGTCCTGCCCCTCCTGTTTCCACATCTTCCCTAAGGCATAGCATTGGAAATACAAAGTTCCTTTAGTATCATCTTGAGTCCAACAGAAATGAGAAAAGAAGCAAATCTATATTGCCCAGTGAAGAACAAATGCTGTTTTGGGTCACATATGTCACAGGATCACAGGATTTCCAGTCAAAAGGGGCCTTAGAGGCCAACTAATACATGGTTTCTTAACTTTCATTATGCCATAGACCTCTTAGGCATTCCAGTGAAGCCTATGGCTCCCTTTTAAGAATAAGGTTTTCAAATGCATGAAATAAAAGACATTGGATTATAAAAGAAACCAATTGTTTGAAATATAAACATATATATGTATGTAAGTACATGTATGTATACATATAAATAATTTTAAGCCCATAGATCCTAGTTTAAGAACTCCAATTTGCAGGCATATTTTCAATTTCATTTCCCATCCTGATTTAAAAGAGCTTCTTATCATCACTCTTGGAGAATTCACCAGCTCCCTGAAACTCTGGACCACTTCTAGTGGTTAATTCAGGAAACAGACAATAGTGTAAAGCTAAGAGAACCATCCAGACAAAGGCTTTCATCTTTAAAAATGCAACACTGATGACTTCACATGTATTTTTTTGTTATTGTTCAATCATTTTAATCATGTCCAACTCTTCATGTCCCCATTTGGGGTTTTCCTGGCAAAGATACTGGACTAGTTTGCCATTTCTCTTCAGATCATTTTACAGATGAAGAAAATGAGGCAAATAATGTTAAGCGACTTGCTCAGGGTTACACAGCTAATAAGTGGCTGAAGCAAGATTCTCACTGCCCACCACTGTGCTTCCTTCATTTGCCTTCTTGAGGAAGGAAGAAGGACATGAAGAAAGAAACTCATTTTTTTTAAAATTCTACATGCAATATTTAATAAATAAATAAAAGTATTTAAAAATGCAATGCTGAATTATTCAAACAGATTTCAAAATAGAATGTCTTATTTTGCAAGTGAGAAAACTGAGACCCAGAGAACCTAAGTACTTGCCCAGGTCATCCAACCAGTAAGAAACAAGGGAAGAAAAGAAGGAAGGGAGGGAGGGAGGGAGGGAGGGAGGAGGGAGGGAGGGAGGGAGGGAGGGAGGGAGGAAGGAAGGAAGGAAGGAAGGAAGGAAGGAAGGAAGGAAGGAAGGAAGGAAGGAAGGGAGGGAAGAAGGGAGGGAGGGAAGAAGGGAGGAAGGGAGGGAGGGAGAAAAACCACATCCTTGACTCCTAAATCAAGCATTTCTTCTGCTATACCACAGTGTCTCTCTCTGGAGACAAGCTCCCTGATTCTTCATTGCAAGGCATAGAGCATGATGGAAACTGACTTTGCTCAAGTTTGAAAACTATGGCTTCATTTATTTACCAAACATAACCAGACCCAGATGGCTCTGGAAGAGAAAGTGAGGCTGCTAATTTTGCACAGTCCTCCTTCATGTCAATCCAATTCACTTATATGTCGTGGCATCACCTCTGTGATATCATGGTCTTCTTTGATAAGGAAGGACAAACAATAACAAGCTCTTTTTATTAAAAGGACTTGTAGGGTTGTCTGGTGTCTCTCAGAAAAGCAAGCACAACACTGTGGTTCATCGTGTAACAAGAGATCCCTTTGCCACCTCAGGGGAACTAGGGGTGCCCTCTCGTAAGAAAAAGCTCAAGTGCTAAGCTCAAGCAGTGATCAGGTCCAGTCTTGGGAGAGGGGAGAGCCTAATCTCTAAAAATAAAAGGTGGGGGAAGGAGGGGAAGGGGGACGGAGTCAGGCTCTTTGTGTCACTGTGTCCAACTCTTTACACCTTTTTCCTGGAGCCCTTGAGGAAATAACTTTAAGCATTGATTTAAAACATTGTCAGCTCTTCACTAAGCAGCATTTCCCTCAAGGTTCAAATCTTCTGGAAAAAGAATTTATGTCATGGGTTCATTCATTCTCTTATCAAGGGGCATCTTCTCTTAGAAGGTTATTATTTATAGACAACTTTCTGCTGCCAAGAAGTTCCAGAGGAGGGACTCAGGAATTCCTGACTCCTTTAACTCACAAGGTTGACATCAAAACTGCACTAGCCGTCTCAGGATTACCATTCAATCACCTATCCCAAAGGAAGGAAATACAGCAGAAAAGGTAGCCAGGAGACCAAGGCACGGGCTCAGTCTCACCCAGATGACACATAAGCCTACTGTCATGTGCAAGCAGCCACTTTAGCTACTGTGGGAGCTACTTTCCCCATATTTCACCAGAAATCCAACAGACCTCCTAGAGGGTCCCTCCACACTCCTCCAAGAGGAAGAGACAGAGTGCCAGAGAGTTCAATCAATCCTTTTAGGATCTCCCAATTAGATTACTCTTCCTGGTTCAGTGGCTAGTTCTCTTTCTTACAGCCCCTTCTGCTTGAGTTAGAAGACCAAGATATTGTTAACTCATCCCAACTTCCTTCAGTGCTGAATGCATATGTTCCTGGAACTTGGAGGTGCAGGGGGGCACAATGAAACAACTAAATCAGCAGGAACAACCTGGATTCAAATCCAGCCTTCAATGCTCTTCAAGTTACCTAATCTTTGTCTGTATCAGTTTCCTTAAATATAAAATGAGAGTGATAATAATAGCACCTACCTCCCATGCTTGTTGTAAGACTCAAATGAGCAAATATTTGTAAAGTGCTTAGCACATTATCTGATCCAATGGTAGATGTTTAATAACTGCTTCTTTCAGCTCAGCTCCATGTATGATCCAATTCAATCCCAATTATGCTGGCGATGCTGACGTAGGAGGATTGATGAGCTAGTCGTGTGCTTTATCTTCAGAAGAAGATGCAACTATTGGCCTCCAGTCCCTCTGGAAAGAGCAGGAGAGGACAGAACTCGGCAGATCATAGAATTTCAAAGTGGGAGGACCCTGACGGATCATCCAGCCCCAATCCTCATTTTCGGCAGGAAGTACTGAGGCCCTGGTAGGTACCCAAGGTCATGTGGGTACAAAGTAATAGAGACAAGATCTCCTATGCTCTCACTTCAAATTGTGCTCTGCACTGGGCACCACAAAGCCACTGACAGGCTCTGAGTCAGGAGGGCCTGAGTTCAAATCCAGACTCAGGCACTTACTAGCTATATGACTCTGGGCAAATCAGTTAACTCTGATTGCCTATCAAATAAAAAATAAAAGATTGAGCTCAGTGCTCCAGCCTATTAGAATAGCACATTAGCATAAGGAAAACTACAAGCATGATGAAGGGACTTAGAGATCAGGCCATGCAAGGATTATGTAAAAGAACTTGGAGAGGTTTGGCCTTGGAGGGAAAAAAATTCAGGGACTAAGAGATTACTATTTCCAAATCCTTGAGGACATGGGACATATTTTGCCTCCATGTAAAGAAATATTTTCCAACAGTGAAAGCTATCCAAGACTGGAGTGGGGTGCCTTATAATGTCCCCAAGTGGATTAAGGAACTCCTTAATCATGTCCCCATTTTATAGAAAGGAAAATTGAGATCCAGGGGGCAAGTGATTGGTTTAGGGCCTGTCAGGGTTGGGACTAGAGCCCAATCCTCTCAGCTCCACCCTTGCTTTTTCAGTTTTCTCTACTCAGAAAGCAGGAAGGTGACATTTATCTCTAAGTACAAGGAAAAATCAAATCAATTTAAAAATTAAAATGCCACTACCAAGAAACCAAGTTCTCACAATAGCCACAGGCACTCTTGTCAATTTTCTCCAGGAACAAAAACTTCCCTTCCCCACTGTGTCCTGAAGTGTCTGTGGGAACCTCAGGGAAGCAAACTGATGACACAAAACTGAATATTCCACTGAGGTGAAGCCCCCAGGTCTGGCCTTAATCACACAGAGCCCTCATGGGCTCCTGCCATTCTCTCAGACTCCCATTGGCCTAAAATTAATCAAAACTTACAAGCCTCAAAAAGGGAGAAATAGTCTCCGCTCAGTGGGGCCTTTTATTAAGTCACAATAAGTCTCACGTCTAATCACATGGATTTGAGGAGGGAGACAAAGAAGCTGTTTACTTTCTCCTGACCACCCATGACCACCAAGGGAAAGGGGGGACATGTGCTTGTCCTGCTTATCTGGGCTTTTGTCTGAAGGAGGAGGGTATGCAAATGATCCTGGGGACTGAGCTAAATACTCACTGATCTAAATAACTAAACTGAGCAGGAACTCTGGAGTGGAAGGATAAAACCTTCTGCCAATGAGGCTTTGCAGAAGTTATGGGGTGATGATGAAACAGCCTCTGTCTTACAAGACATTGCCCCTCTCTGTAGTTCAGTTTGCCCCCTAAAAAAAATGAGTGAAACAGATATTTATGGTCATTTCTATTTCTGACCTGCTATGTTTGTGGTTCAATGTTTATAAAGATCCCTGGCAGCTTTAATATTCTATAATTTTCTGGTAGTGATATTTTCAGATTCTAACACATTCATCCCAAAATAGTTCCTCTAAATAGTAGTCAGAACTCAACCCTGAAAAATAGGGATAGCCCTCCACCATAGTCCTATCCAAGCCAAGTTAGTCTACTCCCAATTGACAAGGCCTCTAAGCATAGACTTGATCTTGGGTTTTGTTTGGTTTGTTCTTTTAAGTAGCAACTTGGATAAAATGCAAGTAGGTGCTCATAAATTTTGTTTAAACAACATTTATTAAAGACTTACTATGTTCTGAGTACTTTACAAATATCTCATTTGCATATGGAGCAAAAATATGAGGGAAATCTATTATATTGGAGGGAAGAAAAATGTTCCATTAAGAGCTTGATAAGCTAGAAACTTGGGTCAAATGAAATAAAATAAAATTTTGATAGAGGAAAAATATAAGGTTTTAAACTTGGATTCAAAAATCAAAATAAAAAAGGCATAGCTAGATGAATCCTAAAAATCCATCAATATTGGGGGTTTAGTGCAAGCTTATTTTAGTGCAAACTCACTGTGAGTCAACAGGTTCTCCCAGGTAAAAGGATCAATGTGACCTTTCTTCTTTTCTTTCTCTCTTTCTTTTCTTCTTTTAAGCCTGAATACAAGACAGAAAAAGAAGAAAAGACATTATCTTGTGCACAGCAGAACACAAGAAAAAATG
The DNA here is from genome assembly GCF_016432865.1 of Antechinus flavipes. NCBI lineage: Eukaryota > Metazoa > Chordata > Mammalia > Dasyuromorphia > Dasyuridae > Antechinus > Antechinus flavipes. The sequence continues at coordinate 560,251,861 of NC_067400.1, forward strand.
TAAAATATAAGGCAATGAATTTCCATTTCAAGAAAGCTTATATAATAAATATTACACATTGTGTTCAGAGCTGTACATCTCTGCTTTCTTATAGGTTTTCTTTTGCTTCCTACTGTGTACTTTTTACTTTATTCTCTTTTTTCCTTTTCTCCATCTTCCCCAAAGGCTACAATTAAACATAGATACATATATATATATATTCATACACACATATATATGCATTATATATATACACACATATACACATATACATACATATACACATATATAGAAATATCTATAATCATACACTTATATACACATATAAATTCATATGCATCTATGTAAGCCCATATTCTGCTTGTTTGTGCTCTCTTTCTCTGAAAGTAGATATCTTCTTTCATAAATCCAAGCCTTTCCATATTTTTCTAACTCCATTCAACTCATCATTTCTTATACCACAGAAATATTCCAACCTTTTACAGTCTGGTTATTTTAAGTAGTCTAAAACAATATTGATCAATATGACTGTCATATAGTGTAGCTTCCTTCTTTTTTCCTTTGATTAAATTAGTTTTAACTTTGTCTGAGATCATGATTACCGCTCTTGCTTTTTTTATATAACAAATTTAACTCCTGATCTTTATTTTATGTTTGTTTGTATCTCTTATTTCCTTTCCCTTCTGACTTCTCTGCTTTACTTTTACTCCACTACCTTGTCTTCCTATTACTTAACCTATACCTTCTTCAAGGATCCCTCCTTTAGTCTCTTTCCCCTCCAACCTTTCTCCTTATCCTCTTGTTTTTATATGAATTTGGATGACTTTTATAGCCGTCCAAATATATAGATGTGGTTCCCACTTTATCCCATTTCTGTTAATCTACATACCCCTCTATTCCACACACACACTCTGGATATTGTTCTCTCACCCTCTTATCTCTTTATAAATTTAGAAGACTTTTATTCCCTTCTAAATGTATATGTTATTGTCTCTTTAACCCAGATCTGATGTGAGCAAGGTTACCTCTAAAAATATTCCCCTTATCCTCTCCCCCTCATCCCCTTACCCTATTATTTCTTTCTGAATTTAAAAGACTTTTATACATACATATGGATGAACATATGTATACATATACGTATATAAGTATGTGTATATTATATATGTATACATGCATGCATGTATATATTATGCATTGTTCCCTCTTTAAACCATTCCTGATAAGAGAAGGGTTCCAGAAGTACTAGCCCTCCTTCCTCATCTAATTTCCTATTTTGCCTCATTTGTATACTTTTTTGGTTATCTTTTCCTATGTAGTTTTGCTTTTTAGAATCACATCATATTCAGCTCCACCCCAATCTTTCTTAGTAATGACAATCTTAAATTTACAGTTTATATTTCCACATATAAAAAATAAAGTTTGACTTTACTGAATCTCTTGTAATTAGTCTTTAATGTTTACCTTATATTCCTCTTGGATCTTATATGTCAAATTTTCTATTAAGTTCAGGTTTTTGCAACAAAATCCTGAAAGTCTGGAAATTCATTGAATGTCCACTTTTTTTGTTCAGGATTATGCTTAACTTTGCTTCCTTTTCAATATGACTAACATAATCTTAACCAGCCTTAAGAAAGGGATAGTATCCAAAATGAGAAATCTAATGTTTTTTCTGTGCTCTGCCAAAGTCAAGTCACATCTGGAGCGTTATGTTCAGCTCTAAAAGCCACATTTTAGGAAAGCTGTTGACAAGCTGGAAAGAATACCAAAAAAGTCAACTAGAATGATAAAGATTCTCATGTCATTTGAAGATTATCTGAAAGAACTAGAGATAGTTAATCTGGAAAAGATAAAATTGGGGAATGACATAGTGATTATCTTCATATATTTGATGAGTTGTCACTTAGAAGACAAAATCAATCTGTTCTTTTGGGCCCTAAAAGAAGTAGTAAAAATTGTGAGTGGAAATTTTAAAGATGTGAATTTAGACTTGGAACTAGGCTGGTACAGTAGAGTGGGGTGGGAGAACTTCCTAACAATTAGGGCTATCCAAAAGTGAAGTCTTCAAAGGAAGTGAGCCCCCTATTACTAAAGGTTTTCAAGAACAAGCTAGATGAATACTTCTTGGAGATATAGAGAGGAATCTTGTACAGGTGTATGTTATGGTCACTAAAGTTGCACAGACTGCTGAGATTCTGTATTTCTGTGACTCAATTGATTCTTCAATTTCCATAATTTTATATATATATATATGCTGTTATTTGTCCTTCATTTTCAAAGAGACTCAATGACATCACAGGGTGATGTCTTAATTTGCATATACATACACAGACAAAATTCAGACTATTCCTTTTCACCTTCTCTGAAGAACAAGGTATTTCCCTCTCCCTAAGACAGAAAGTCTAGCCTTCAGGCAAGAAAAGAAATCTATCCAGAGATCACTAGAAAGATGAAATGAAATGAGTAGATCTTAATAAATAATCGGATTTCATCTTGAGTCTTTGCATTTTATTTCTTTCTGCATGGTAAATAAAACAAGCCCTAAGCCACAGGAGGACAGAGTATATAGCAATGCATGGACTAGAATGAGCTACCCATACATACAAAGTCAAACAAGTTGGGCAGTTCTCATTAGGTAACTGGATTTTGTCTAGAATTCTTGTGGGGATTTTACTTGCTTCTTCTGTACTTCAGTGTTTTTCACTTCTGCCTGATAAATGAATTAAGCTTCAATATATGTTCCTGGTTCTACCAGTGCCAACTAATATCTATATATGCATAAAAATCTGAGGTGATCCCAGTCCTAAAAGAAAAAATGGAAAGGCCAAAGGAATCCATCTCTATTCTCCAAGTACTCAAGAGAAAAAAAAGTGTTCTTTGCATAAGAAGTCTTATATGAGCAAATGTCAAGCAAAGAAAGCAGAATTAGAAAGAAAATGAAAATAATGACTACAATCATTTAACTGTTAAGAAGAGACAAATTGGAGAGTGTCAGATCTGAGGTCAAATCATGCCTCAGACATTTAATAGCTGTATGACCCTGGGCACATCACTTAATTCTGCCTCAGTTTCCTCATCTGTATGTCAGACATAATTCAAACAATTGAATAACAACACAACAAATGTTAAAAGGCAGTTAAACTCAGACTAATTTCAATGACCAATCTTAGTCTTGAAGAATAAAGGATGAAACAGAATGATGCACAAGATGCTGTATATGCTCATCAATTTGGTTTGACTGTTTTTCTCTACTACAAAGAAGGGAAGGGAGAGAATTAGAGAAGATATGGGGTAAAGGGGGAGTATGTATGAGGAAATGACTGATTTTAAAAATAAAAGGTATCAATATTTTTAATGAAGTATTACTTGGAAAAATGGAAATTATTCAAAAGAAAAACAAAGGGAGAATTCTCAACTGTCAATAGTGAAGAGGTTGCAGGACAAAATAATGACTTAGAACAAAGAGAAAAAGGACCACTAGACATTTGGTGCTATATGATTATTGTGAGGCTCTTCCCCTAGGGGGTCCTAGAACTGGACCATTTCTAGAAGGAGTATCTTGTGCCCTACCAAAAGAAACCATAGGTGCTAGTAGGAGATGAGAAAATCCAGTAACTCTCAGAGGAAGAATTCATTAATAATGGAGACCTAGAGATTGACTCTTCCAAGGAAAACCAACATAGCTATTTGTCTACTTGATATAAACAAAAGAAGAAAGGTCTCCTGTCCTTCCCAGGCTTGTATCTGTACTGTGTCATAGAGAACCTTCTGGGAACTATCAAACCTGACAACCACTATCTACTTTTATTGATTCATGGAGAGGTCAGAAGGGAATCACATTACCAAGAAGACCCATGAAACATTGCTGAGGATTATGAAGCTTTGGGGTAAAAATTTGAAAAGCTTAGGGGCACAGGTGGTATTTTCACCACTACTGGCAATCGAAGGTGGGTTGGATTCAGAAAGGAAAAGCAGATTTAAGAAGTGAACAGCTGGTTAAAAAAATAGTGTCTGAAAATGAAATTTGGATTTCTGGACCAAGCCTTAAAATATAGGGAAGATTTTGGCCAGGATAAAGTTTTCCTAACAAGAAATGCTAAAAATATTCATCTGATCTTAAAATTTTAATGAAAAGAACTTTAAACAGAAAAGACAGAAAGAGAAAACTACTAACCTAGGTTATGCTATCATAAAGAGAAGAAACAAAGAAAGAAGAGTAATAGAAGGACCAATAGTTGAAAAAGATCAATAAGATCCTCTCTTGCATAAGATAATAAGTCAGCAATAAAACCTATGGCCTCAGATGTTTATGTACCAATACACAGAGTTAGGGTAATAAATAGAGTAAGTTAGAGAACCTAATATAAGGAAGAAATTTGACTTTGTAATTATTGCCAAGATTTGGTAAGTTGAGATTCATAATGTCAAAATGTTTCAAGAAAGATTACTTTATTCAAGAGGAATAGAATAAATGATAAATAGAAAAACTATTAAAAGTTGTTATTAAAAAGTTATATTCTCATAAAGAAATCCAGGAACCAGAAGAAGGAAAGCATAGAACATAGTAGAATGTTCTAGAAGTGATAGAGAATATTTGATTAAGGATAATCACAGTGAGGGAGAAAAATAGTGTGCTACAGACAGCTGGACAGAAAGAGGAATTTGGAGGGGAGTTTGGGAAACAAAGGATCAAAAAAAACTGATGTGGAAATATGATCTCTCTCTCTCTCTTTCTCTCTCTCTTTCTCTCTCTCTCTTTCTCTCTCTCTCTGCCTCTCTCTCTCCCATCTTTCCCTCTGGCAGCTAAGTGGAATGACAGGAGAGGCAAGAGACCTAAGGCAAGAAAACCAACAAAAACAGTTACTACAATAATCCTTAGCTTGAAATGGTGATGGTCTGCACCATGATAGGAGCTGTGTGAGTGGAGAAAAAGAGAAATATAAGAGAAATGTTGAGGTAGAAATGACAGGACTTGGAAAAAACCATTTGATATGTAGAGTGATTGAGAGGGAATCAAGAATGAGGTTGCGAGTCTTGGCAACAGACTGTGGTATCCTTGAGAAAAGACAAAAAAAGGAATTTATCTGAGGATCACTAGCAAGGTGAGATGAGATTGGTAAAACTCATTAGATAATTGAATTTCATCTTGAGTACCTGTTCTTGTCTCCTTCCTGCTAAATAAGGAAGTTCAGGAGAAGGGCAGTATTGGGGAGAGTAAAAGATAATGTGTCTGTTTTAGACAATTTGAGTTTGAGTTTTTTATTAGGGAATAAAATTATAGATGTCCAATAGGCAATTGGAGAATATGAGACTGGGGTCAAAAGAGAGTTTAGGTCCGCATAAATATATCAGAGAATCATCTGCATAAAGCTAATAACAGAATTCATGAAAGCTGATAAAGTCACCAAGTGAGTCAGTATAAAGGGAAAGGTAGAAGAGGGCTCGGGATAATGCCTTAGAAAATATTCAGAATGAATGTGACATGGATGAAGAACTGATAAAGAAGGTTAAGAATCAAACAGAAAAACTAGAGAGGAGGAAAAGAAAATGATTGACAGTATCCAATTCTCATCAAGAAAGATGGAATTTAGAAAAGACCTGGATTTGGCAATTAAGAGACCATTTGGGAACTTTGTAAAAGGTATTTTCTTTTGAAGAATGAGCTCAGATGCCAAACTATAAAGGGTTTAGAAAAGTATAAGAAGAGAGGAAATAGGCTCTGATTTTATATGACTTTCTCAAAAAATTTAACCACAAAGAGGAAAGAAACAGAAAGACAGGATTGAAGAAGGCTATTTTAAGGATGGGAGAGATATGATTGTGTTTTTAGGCAGCAGGGGAAAAGTCTGCCTATGGGAGAAGATTAAAGAGGGAGCAGAGAAGTTAGAAGGAACAATCTACTAGAGAAATAGAGAGATGAAATCAAGGGTGCATGTGAAGCAGCTAAGTGACATCACACAAATGATGAATCTACAATGAAGATGGAGGGGCAGTAGGAAAGATGGGAAGGGAACTAAGAGAGGGCAAGATAATGAAATCTCAGAGAGAAGAGAGTATCCAGGAGATAAGGGTGGTCAACTGTTTCAAATGTAGCAAAAAGGTCAAGAAAGATGAAGGCTTAGAAAATACAATTAAATTTTGCAATTAAAAAATCACTGACAATTTAGAGAAAAGAGTTCCCATTGAATGATAAAGTTACAAGTCAAATTGCAATAAGTTGTGAGTAAATGTGGGAAGAAATGTAGACAACTTTTGTCTACAAGTTTGAAGAATTGGAAAGACTTCAGAATTTTGAAAGTAATAGGGAAGGAAGCAATAGATGAGGAAAGATTGAAGATTGAGGCTATTATTAAAGAAACAAATTGCTGGAGAAGAAACAAAAGCACGGGATCAAGAGCAAATGCTTACCAAAAATGTTTGTTCATTATTGTGATAGAGGAGATCCAATAAAGTCCAAATAGAAGAGGGATTCTCAAATTTAGTAAAGTCTTCCAAATTTTTGTTATTATGGATAACATTTTGATTTCATCTAGAACTGTAATAATCCCAAAACTTTGACTTGATCCTCTACAAAGGAAAGACCAAAAGGATAAAGAATGGCTATTAGCCAGATTGTGATATACAGATTTTTCCAATTTTTTCTGAAATCCAGCTGTTCATCATTTCTTATAGCACAATAATGTTCTATAATATTCATACATCACAACTTGTTCAGCCATTCTCCAATTGATGGGTACCTTTTCAATTTCCAATTCTTTAAAGCCCATATTTTTGATACCAATATTCTGCTGGTGTTGCTGTATAGCAGTGTGACATAAAATACAAAGGACTCCAAAGATTAGACATGAAAAGATTAAATTGATGCTATATCATTTTCTTATTGGTCTAATTTACATTTAATTGATTTGGTCCTTTAACTGCTTAAGTCATGTCACTTTGTCTCTGAACTTGGTTCAGAAATTCAGCTGGCCTATAATAATTTAAGTTTAGAAATCCCACTTTCCTGCTAACTAATCTATTCTTGCCTCAGAAAAATTTAACAGACCTTGAGGAATATATAAAAACTCAAGAGAGTTGGATCTGACATCTTAATACCACCAAAAATACTTCAAGGATGTCTGTTTTGATGTCCAAAAGTTTGAGCCACAATTTGCACCTTCGTTCAAACAATGAGCATTTCTTAGTTTCATAAAAGAAAAGGGTATGGAGTGGAGTTATAACTCCATTACCAATCTTACAGAAATCAATCATGTTGTTCCCTCCATTTTAACTCTGTAACTAATCATGTTGGTCCCAATTCCATGATGCTTTCTATTCTATTCTGTTCTTGGTTCTATCCTCTCCAAAACCTATAAAAGGGGAACTCTCCTCTTGCTTGTATTTTTAGCATTAATAGACACAAATCATTGACCCACTGAATGACAGGCAGCACGCCTATTATCTTGCTTGGAGAATTGCCTCCATTTACCATTTTATTAAAAATCATATGTGACAAATCAGTTCCATTTGTTAAATAATGAAGAGAACCAGCTATACCCAGCTAAAGAACTATGAGAAATGAGTATGAACCACAATATAGCATTTCCACTCCCTCCGTTTTTGTCTGTGTGCATTTTTATTTCCTTCTCAGTTATTTTTACCTTATGTCTAAGTCCAATTTCTCTTGTGCAGCAAAATAAATTTATGGATATGTATACATATATTGTATTTAACATATACTTTAACATATTTAACATGTATGGATCTACCTGCCATCTAGGGGAGGAGGAGGGGGTAAGGAGGGAAAAAGTTGGAAGAGAAGGTTTTGCAAGGGTCAGTGCTGAAAAATTACCCATGCATGTATCTTGTAAATAAAAAGCTATAATAAAAAAATGGAAGGAGGGGGGAAAAATCATATGTGGCAGACACAAAGGACAATGGAAAGAGAGTAGCTAACAATATACAATCAGTGAGGAGTTTCCCATGACAGGATAAAAGATATCAAGGAATTGTATGATAGGAAGAAAAAATTGGACTAGCTATGTAGGAAGGATAAGGAATGATAGATAGACAGCCAAGGCTGTCCTCCACTAACATACTTGTGATGTCAGGAGAAAGCAAAGGAAAACTCTGGAATACTGGATAGTCTGACTATGACAAATTTATGGGAGGACATGGATGAGAATTGCACAGAATGGGCAGGCATTCATGGGCTGCAACGTGCATCATTGAAGAGACCACAGATCTGTTTGGGGATTGGGGATTTCAAATAAGAAACAGGCACTGTTTGAGATCAAAATGATGGCGATGGATAAGGAAAAGTCTGAAATATGAAATTTTTATTTTGCTTGTTTATAACTCTTGAATGATGAGAAGAAGAATGATCTTTGGAATGGAAATACAAGATAAATACAAAGGTGGTCAGGAAGCATTTAATTGCCCTCTGTGACTTTGACATCATCAGACCTAAATGAATCATTCCCAAGACTTCTGAAAGCACTGAATTTTCTGAGACACTGTCATTGATCTTTGAAACATCTCAAGGAATAAAAAAAGCAAAACATGACTAGAAAAGAATAGATCAATTGTCCTAATATAGAAAAACAGAAAGAGCAGAATTTTGCAAAGTATAAACCAGTGAGCTTGATTTCTATTTCTGACAAAATCCCTAGTTGGTAAGGGCCTTGATTCCATGCCATATGAAGATTAGCTGAAAGAATTAAATGGTTAGACTAGAGAAAAAGATACAAAAGATCACATGATAGGATCAAGGATTTAAAGATGGAAAGCCCCTTAAAGATCACTGAATCCAAATCCCTTATTTTGCAAATGAGAAAACTGAGATCAAGTTGCTTATCCAGGGTCACACAGCTAGGAAGTCTCTGAAATTATATGTGAACCCAGGACTTCCTGACTCTAAGCTTAGTGCTCTATCCACTATAACTTATTGATCCTCAAGTACACTAAGCTGTCTTCAAATATTTGAACAGCTGTCAAATAGAAAAGTAATTAGGCTTGTTTTGTTTGGCTCTAGAGGGAAGAAGTAGGAACCAGGTGCAAAAGTAACAATGAGGAAAATATAGACTCAATGTCAGGGGGAAATTCCTAATGATTGTTGTTGTTCAATCATTTCAGGAGTCATTGAGTCTTCGTGACCGGATTTGGGGTTTTCTTGGCAAAGATACTAGAGTAGTTTGACATTTCCTTTAGCTCATTTTACAGATGAGGAAACTGAGGCAAATAGAATTAAGTGACTTGTCCAGGCTCACACAACTAGTATCTGAAGTTGAATTTGAACTCAGATCTTTCTGACTCCAGTTCAGGCACTCTGTCCATTATGCTACCTAGCTGCCCTCATACTGATTCGAATGGTCTAAAACTCGATGGACTATCTTAGAAAGTTAGATTGTAGAAGGAGATTCTTTGGGGCATGAGTTGAATTAGATGTTCAGTGAATTCCATTCCAACTCAAAAGTCAGTGAAAATTGTAGAACATATTATTAAAAGATCAGTTTGAGAATACACAGAAGGGAAATTGATTACAAAAAAAAAACTATAGATTTGTCAATAACAGGTCACATCAAACTAACTATATTTTCTTTAATAGATAAGAAAATTATACTCTAGCCATAGCCACATTAGATTTCAACCAAACATTTAACAAAAGTCAATCATGCTGTCCTTTTAGTCAAGATGGAAATATGTGGGCTACATGATAATATAATTACATAGATCTGAAAATTGTTTGAATGCCTGAACCTGAAGAGGGAGGGAGGTGTCTAAAGGATGGCTCATAGAATCTGCCATTGTCCTTATGCTGTTCCACATTTTTATCAGAGATTTGGATGAAAGCATAGATGGCATACTTGTCAGGTCTTTAGATGACATGAAACTGAAAGAGAGAGACTAAATGTTTAATGAAAGAGTCAGGATCCAAAAGACCTTGACAGGATAGAGTGATGAACTGAACTGAATAAGAAAGATTATAATAGAGCTAAATGTAAAGTTCGACACATAGACTGAAGAAAACCAACTTCACAAGTACAACATGAAGAGATATGGCTAACAACCAGTATTATGATAAAGATCTGAGGATCTTAGTAGATGGAAAGCTCAGTATTGTGTGAATTTGCAGTGTGACAAAGAAGTAGAAAAAAATAAAATTATGCAAGGCCACATTGTGCAACCTGGTTAGTCTGAAGTCTTTTCCCCAGTGACAGGGACATAAACAGAAATGACTAGAATGACTGATGAGTCATTCATGAGTCACTCCTAAGTATAATTCCTGACATTCAGAAATTCTTCCACCCCTGGTCCACTCATGATTAGTGCATTCCAAGATGGCTGGAGCATTGGACTTAAGTCAGGAAGACCCAAGTCAAGCATGACCTCTAACATTTTCCATGTGACTCTATGCTATAGATGATTCTCTAAGATTATGAGTTGAAGAGAAGGTGCTGTCTTACATTGGTAGAATGAGTTTCCTTATCAAGGACTTCCTCAAATCAATGAAAACATAGGTGTGATTCCTATCTCTATCCTACTCACTTCACAGATTGGGATAAAATATATTAAATACTAAAATAGCATCAGCTAATATTATTAGCCTTCATTAATATATTTGTAAAATAGTCCAGTTTCTTTAGTCTACTATCAAACCTCATAGAGCCTAACCTATGCAGGTTAAACAGAACTAACTCCTTGTGTTGGTACTGGTAAATAAGCTAGATAGTGCAGTGAACAGAGAAAAACCTGAGTTCCAAACTGAACAAATATCCTCACCTTGTGCAACAGAGACCCTGTGCAATTCCCCTGACCTCTAAATACTTCAGTTTCCTCAGTTATAAAATAGAGGTTATAACAGCACTTACTTCACAGAATTGCTATGAAGACAACTTATGTTCAATTATTTCAGTCATGTCTAACTCTTCATGACCCAAAATGGGGTCACAAAAACTCAAACATGACTAAAATGACAAATATATCATATCTTATGTCAAATGAGATTTGTAAAATGTTTAGCATAGGCCCTGACACATAGTAGGTCTTATACAAATGCTAGTTATTATAATAATAATAATTATTATTATTATTAGGATCCAAACCAATATTAAGACCCTCCTATAGCAGTGTATTTTACCCCATCCCTATAGCAGACATTAAGTGAAATGGACATACTCAGTCTCTTTTGTCCACTAAATAAATTTGTAAGTAATAATACACAGGCTCTGCGTTTCAACATAAATGTTCTTCACACCAGGAATGCACTCCTTCCTCACTTTCCCTTTAGAAAACCCCTGGCCTCTTTCAAAGCCTGGTTTAGATCTCCTATATGAAACCTTACCTGACCCTTCCCTTGCACCCCTACGTATTAGTATTTTCTCCCTTAGTTAATTACTTTATATTCTTATACAGCTATTTTTGAATTAAATTGTGTATCTCTTAGAAGCTTGTTGAAGGCATTGACTTTTGGGGTTTTGTCTTTGTGTTCCCAAGTTCTACAATAGTGACTTGCATTTGGTAGATGCCTAAGAAACTGAACAGAATTAAAAATAGATTTGGAATTGAATTGAGCTGAATTGGAATTAGGAGTGGAATGGAACAGAATTGAACTACATTGAATCAATAAAATCCCATAATTAGATCAAAAGAGAAAGAAGCTCTGAGTCTGTATCTTAATATCCGGGACTGGACTAAGTCCGAGAGACAGTAGCCAGATCAGGAAACATTAAGTTTTCCTACGATACATACTTTTTTTCTGTTCAGATCACATCTAAAATACTGGGTTCCATTGTAAATACTATATTTTTGTAGAGGAAAATATGGGATTTTTTGTACAGCACCAAAGCAAGAAGAAATTTTTTCCCATACAGTCAGTGAGTCAATAAATATTCATTAAACTCTTAGTACATTCCAGGTACTATACTAAGCACTAGGGATACAAAGAAGGGCAAAAACATGGTCCCTGTCTTCAAGGAGGTCATGTTCTAATGAGAGAGACAACATACAAACTACTAGGAACACATAAACTATATCCAGTGTAAATGACATTTAATCTCAGAGGAAAGGCACTAGCCTAGTATGGAGGAAGGCAGAGGAGGACCAGGAAAAACCTTATGCAGAAGATAGAATTTGAGTTGAGCCTTAAAGGAAGCCCAGAAATCATTAAGTAGAGATTGAGGAGAAGAGAATTCCACAAATAAAACACCACCTGTACAAAGGCACAGTGTAATGGGCTGAGGCTTGAGTTGATGCACTGAGGTCCCAAGCATGTGAGGCTAAATAGTATTTGGACCATACTCTATTAACATATATGCTTGGAGAAAGAATGGCCCCCCCACCCACTCTTTGTGCAAATTCTGATGTGTTATATAGGAAATGACGATTTTGATGGGTGGAGACAGGGGGCAGAGAAGGAAGTGAAAAGACTGCTGGCTGGTGTCTTGACACTGCTGCTCGCATTGCTATCCTGACCCCCCTTCACCTGCAATATTCCTTTTACCTCTGCTGGCTGGCTTCCTGTCGCAGCTCCCCATATTGCTATCGCAATCCCCCTTCACCTCAAAAAGAATAAAGATTGAAGATTTTTCCCTTAACCTGAATTCCTGACTCCAGCTGATTTTAAATACGGGGTCATAAAGTACAGGATAGGGAAATAGTATCATGTTTGCATAACTAGAGGTAGGCCAGTGGGGTTAGATTTTAGAGTATGTACAGGATAATAATGTATAGGAAAACTGGAAAGGTAAGCAGGAAACAAGTAGTAAAGGACCATGAATAACAAATAATTCAAAAGGTATGAGCAGGCACTAAGTAAATATTGATTGGGAATGACATGGTCAAACCTTTAAGGAAATAATTTTAGCAGCTGAATAGAGAATGGATTGAGGTATGGAGATACTTGAGGCAGGGAGAACAAAATGAATGCTATAACAATAATCCAAGTTTAAGGTGATAAGGACCTGCACCAATCAGTTAATTAATTGCCATTTATTAAGTGCCTACTATGGACTGTACTAAGCATCAGGGACATGAAAAAAGATAAAAGAACAGATTCCTGTTCTTGAAGATCTTGCAATTTAATGGGGGAGACAATTATAAGTACAAACAGGTCTTACATAAGATAGCACCAAGATGTGCTTGGTGAAATAGAGGATGTTGCAAAGATAGAAAGAATGATACAAAAACAAGTTAAATACGTAGAGTGAGTGAGAGTGAAGAATTGAGGATGTACCAGAGGTGTGAGCCTGCTTAAATAGAAAAACAGTGATAGCCTCAACAGTAATAGAGAAATTCTTTCCAATTTCTCCAGAAAGAAAGGACATCCAGTGAAAGAGGCTGGGGGGGGGGGGGAGAGAGAAAACAAAGAGAGGGAGGAAAAAAGGAAAGAAGGAAGGAAGGAAGGAAGGAAGGAAGGAAGGAAGGAAGGAAGGAAGGAAGGAAGGAAGGAAGGAAGGAAGGAAGGAAGGAAGGAAGGAAGGAAGGAAGGAAGGAAGGAAGAGAAGGAGGGAAACAAAGAAAGAGAGGGCCTTTCTCTTATTGGGAAGATGGCCCTAAAAACATGAGGACAGAAGCTGGAATCACAAAGCAAGTCTCAAAAGAGACAACACAGTCATTCCCTAGCAGCCACTCACCACAAGACAATCTTAGATCATCAGCACAATCCTCAGTTGTTTAGCAATGCAAAATGCCCAGAAAAAAAGGGAGCAGATCCATTGAGAGCAGCAAGATAATTTCAAACACCAGCAATACTATGGTGTTAAGTATGCATGCCCCTTGTGACTACCCTATGCCTACCCATTCTCCACACTAATGTCTTATTCCTTGGAGGGAATGTACCAGATGTATAAGAGAAATCTATCATGAGTATTCTTACCATGCTACTTTCTTTCAATACCTTTGTTTTGCATTATTCATGTCTTCTGACTGACTAGAGAAAAAGTAAACCCATCAATTGGGGCTCATGAGCCCCTTTTTTCAGTGAATGTGGAATACTTTAAACCTAGAGAAACTATTCATAGGAGAGGGACAGGCACCACATGGGTGAACCAGCTTCAAGAGTGTGTTGAGCCAGCTCCAAACAGCTATCCAGCCAGATGTTAAATTTTCAGAACAAGCATTTATACCTCAAAAATCAGCAAAATTATAAATCATTGTGTGATTTTTGTTTTGTTCATTTCTAAGCTTAAGAGAGTAGTGGGGAAAATGAGAATAATGCAAATGAAATTGTATTTCTTTTTTTCAAAGAGCCAATCGTTAAGCATTTATCAACATACCCTTGCCTAGATGCTACATTAAGACATACAGAAACAAATTATAGTATGTCAAGGAGAGGGTGTCAGTGAAAGTATTAAAAGTAGCCTCTTTCTAGATACAATGTAAATAGGGGATTTTTGTTCAGATAGAAGTTAAACTAGGGACCTTCTGATATCCCTTCCAAATCTGTGATTCTATAATCCTTTCTTTTTTTCTTCTGCTTCAAATACTCCTTTCCTTCTATTCCAACACTCACCATGGAATAGATTCCCCCCCCCACCAAAAAAAAAAAAAGTCCAGGGTCCTCCTTATTCCCTCATCCCTACCACCTAATCAAAACAAGAACAGGATCCTCTTTTTCTGTAAAAAGCAAAAATTAGATTAGTTTATCTCCAAGATCTTTTCAAACCCTAGATCCTATGATAATATAAGCCTATGAAATGCTTTGCAAAAGCTTTATGTATTATATAAATGTTACTTTTAAATTAACTTCAAAGTTGCTATTCTTATTTTACGATGGTTAGATGTGAGATAGATGAAAATGCTAATAAGGTTAGTTGATTGGATGTTAACCCAAAAAGAGGTTTCTGGTAGAGTACCACTGTACTCTATTTTGAAATTGTTCTTTTCCACTCAACAATTCCATTAATGACTTAGAAAAAAGCATAGAAAGCATGTTTATCAAATTTGAAGATGGTACAAAGCCTAGAGGAATAGCTAATGCTTTGGATTATAGAATATAAAGCCTAAAAATGCTATTGAGACAACATGGTATAGTAGAAGGGGAAGAAATGTCGGTTCTAAAATCAAAGTACTCTGGTTTAAATGTAAACTCTAACACTTATGACTAGGTAACCTTAAGCAGACCTCTTTATGTTTCCCCATCTGTAATATGGGGAGACTGAACAAGATGGCCTCTAAGTCCCTTTCTATTCTAAGCATGTGTTTTAGGCAAGAACAGATCTTTCTAACCAGGGTGAGATGCAAAGTCCTGCCAAATTAACTGAAAACATCTCACGGAGTGGTAACAACCATCAGGAGGCAGAGCTAAAGACCATGTGGAGTTAAGAAGGCGGCAGCTGCTGTGGATAACCCTGATGAGGGGACCAACCTCTCTCCCCTGCTAAGGCTGTTCATTTTACGTCTTTTGACCCAGACCTATGATTTTATGATACAGAGAACTCCCAGGGTAAGAAAACATTTTCTATTAATGCAGATCAGCACCTGCTATGTAGTTCACTGTCATTGGCTCCCCATAGTCAGCCTAAAAGAGCAGAAACAGTCCAGACTCCTGGACCAGTTTGACTACCAAGCTGCTTGTCCTGTCAGGAGGAAAAACAAGCAGGCCAGGTGAGACTATTATATGGCAGAGCAAGGCAGCCTGTGAGACTCCTTATCTACGTCGCTTTCCTTATGTCTATGTCCATGTTGTCCAGCATTGTGTTTCCCTAGGGAGTCTTGGGCTATGAATTGTACTGGAAACTGCTGGAGGTCTTAAGGTACAGCACACACCAAGAGGCTTGGGCAGAGACAAAGCACTTTCACAAGACCAGTGCCAGCTGCAACCTTAACAACAGCTTTCTGGGCTCCTGAGGGTGCCTGTGTCACAGGAGTGGGATGCTGATCATCAGAGACTACTGGATTATGATTCTGGGAAAATCAGTCCCTCAGCAGTGGTTTATGTGGAAAAGGTCATAAGGTTTTAGAGACTAAAATCTCAATATGAATTTTTGAAGGGACAGTCAGAAATGGTATTGTACTTTGTAGTACAATACTAAAAGCATAAAATCTGGAAGGAAGGAGATGATTATGCTATGTATAATTCTCTGCTCTGGTCCGGTCACATCGTTGTATCATGTTTGGTTGCAGAGCTGTATTTGAGGAGGGACATTGACAAACTAGACCACACAGTCCATGATTACAAGGGAAGGAAACATACAGAGTTCAGAAAGCATGGGCGTAGAGGAGATACCCCAGGGGAATCACATGAGGAAGAAATTCCCAAAGGTTAGAAAGTAGTCATCCAGATATCTGGGCAGCTAGGTAGCACAGAGTATAGAGTTCCTAGCCAAGAGTCAGAAAAAATCATCTCCCTTAGTTAATCTAGTATCAGAAACTTGATGGCTATATGACCCAAGTTATCTAATCCTATTTGTCTCAGTTTCCTCATCTGTAAAATGAACTGGAGAAAGAAATGGCAAATCATTGCATGTTTCTGCCAAGAAAATCCCAGTTAGGATCATAAAAAGTCAGACATGACCTAAATGAATGAAAAACATATCTAGATATATAGGAACCAAGTAGGAACTGAGAGATGCCCTCACCAAGACTTTGGCCCTGGGAAAGCTTTTATTCCTTCATGCAATCCTCACAAATTTCTTCATAGGTAAAGCTTTCTGCTGGGGCCTGAAGATCAGTGCTTTCAGATAGCTTTATGGCTAGCACTTCTGTGTTGAGGGGATAGGAGCCCTGAACATTGTGATGAGCAGTCGTTTTGTGCCTCAATTTCCCTTTAATATGAAGAGATTGGACAAGATGGCTTCTGAAGTATGTGTTCCTGTGATAGGCAGGAAAAGCTAATGCAGAGTTATAGTTCAGTAACAGAAACATAAAATCCAGAACAGGAGAAATGGAGTATTAGATTCAGTTTATAGCCCCATACTTGAAGAGAGTATTCTGAGTTGCCTTTCCACAAACATCTGTAGGAGTTTACTCTGTTGTCTACCATTAACCCCCTAGAAGCCATACTACCATCTGCAGTCACCAGTGGGACCTCTAAGGGAGCTCAAGCTCTCTAGAACTCCCATGGTCACCTGTGCACTCTCCTCTTAGAATTTGTCTACAGTCAGGAAGAATTAATAAAACAATAATAGAAGTATCATGTGTCTATTAACACATGGCAGCTGGGTGGGAGATAGGGCAATAGTCTTTCCACAGACAACTCATAGCAGTTCTACCCCACCTGCTTCCAGAAAAGAATCAAGACAGAGATCTGTAGCAAATCCATTTTTATGCAAACTCAAATCCCTTCCAGCATTTACTGAGTGAAGCTTTCTTGGTTTTTTCACTTCTACAGTCAATTTGAAGTCTTTTCATCACTACTTTGTAAAAATACCTCATCTACAGACAGTGCCCCAAAGTTCTGTGTGTTAGAATCAGGCAAGGAATTATCTATGTATATGCTATATTACCCACCATGAAGGGCAAACTGGAATTCATTCATTGCTTAATAACATACAACAACTAAGGGTTTGCTAATAAGTTTTACTTATTAGCATTTACTAGCTATGTGATCCTGGACAAGTCACTTAACCCATTTCTGCCTCAATTTCCTTATCTGTAAAATGGGGATAATAATAGTACCCATCTCACAAGGTTGTTGTGAAAATCAAATGAGATAATAATTATAAATTCCTTAGCACAATGCCTATGTTTCCTATAGCAAATAATATGTAAATGTTAAAATTATTATCAACATCAATAATATTATCATGTGCTTATAGCAGGATCTGAACTTACCCTGACCACTCCAGCCCAAGGTAATCTCTTCCTTCTCTCAACTCCTCTAGCATCTAGTGAGTGGATCTTTCCTTTTTCATCAAGCCCATGGGTGGATCTTTCTCTCTCCTTACCATTGCCAAGCACTGGGACTCCAAGAAATTTTGCTCCAAATACCCAATTGCTGTCCTTATTCATCTCCCTCTAAAGTTCAAATGAGATAAAACAGATATAAAGAATCCAGGTTCATGCCAATTGATGACTGGTATGGTTACACCTGTGTCACCTCGGACAAGCTTTCCCTGGACCTTATTTTCTTCATCTGTGAAAGGAAGAGATTTGAATAGGTGATTCCTAAACATCCCATCCAGATTTTATGTAATCCTAAATGTATGTAATTGGCCAACATTGTAATCAGTCATATCTGATGTCCCTCTTCTCTCCATCCAGGAGAGTTCCTACTGTGTAGGGCAGTTGAGGTAGAAAGAGAAATATCTTGACCTAAAAGCCAAGCTAGAAGTTCTAGTCCCAGCTCTGCCCCTTATTAGTTAAGTGATTTTGTACAAATCATCTAAAAAAGTCCCCAAAGCTTCAGGTTCCACATCTGTAAAAATAAGACCAATAATAAGAAGCAGTCTAATGTAGCAGAAAGAAAAGAAAACTTTGTAAGGGGAGTCAAGACCTTGGATACTGTCCTGCACTGCCACTTGCTACCTACCTAGAGAGACATAAAGCCTGCGGAGTTTCACATTTGCATATGAAAGGTAGGCTTTCTGGCAAAACAGACACACTCAGATCCTCTGGGCTAGACTTTCCACACAAATTGACTTCTCCAGGTACAATCTTGCCCTTCACCTGAAAAGAAGCCACCAATAACATTCCCAGTCTTGAAGCATATGTGACTTAAGGCAAGTCATATGCTCTCACTCTTCCAATCTGTACAGTGAGGATTTGATAAAGAAAATAGATCTCTTAAGAATCCTTTCAGATCTAGTTTTCTATGATTCTGCCTGGATGACCCAATCCCTTGGCAGAGAGAAAAGAATCAGCCACCTTCTCCACTCCAAAGCATCACTGCCCATCAAGATTCCAACTTCTGGAAGCTTTCCTCCATCTCTGAGAACCTGTCAGCCCATGTTTGCAGCTCCTTTCAAATTAATACATTTTAATCAGAAAATTAATCAGGAAACACCAGTTCAGCAAGATAATTGAACAATGAAGAGACACGATAATGACTGTTTGGTCTAATTAACTTTGTTAAGTCTTTATTGGGAACAGAAACTTCCTGAGTGAAACTTATTAAATGTCTCTCCCTGAAAAGGGAAAAAAAAACTGAGGTCCTGGTCCCCCAAAAGGGATTTTTCTTCTTAATGGGTTGAGTCCAGAGGAAGAATCAAAGCATGATAAGTAGGTGGGGGGACTAAGAGAGAAAAGGCTGTGCATTATCAAAAGAATGAGAAAGGACACTGGAGATTATCAATGAGGAGTTCAACCACGTCATTTTACATATGAGGAAACAGGTCTGACAGAAGAGGAGTTCTGGCCCTTGTCATATAGAGAGTAATTAATTAATAAAGCCCAGCATCCCCAGTTCCTCTAAGTCCTATCTTTTATCTTTTCCCCAACTTTGCTATACTATGTCTCTTTCTACTGTTGGTTCTGTATTTTGTCTCTCTTTTGGATCAGTGAAGATTGTTCTCTCTGGAGTCAAAGCCTTCCCTGGCTCAGAAGGCTTGCCATTAGTCATCTAGGCCATCCCCCTGCCTCCAGGAAGGTTCTGTCCAAACCACCCCACATGCAGGGCCCTAATTAGTTTATTTTCCCCTCCTGTTGCTTTCTGGGTCTTCAGGAGAAAAGTTGTGGGTAAATCTTTTGCTTCTAGCCAATGAAGAAACCACTCATCCCTGATCCCATGCAAATTGTATGAATATATTTGCATATGTTACACAGCAGCAGGTTTCTTCTCATGTGTTGCCCAAAAATGGGCTGCTGGCCTAAATTATCTACAAGCAGCAAAGCCTTCTTCATCCAACATTGTCAGAGAATGAGCTGTTCCACCCAGATGATTTTTCCAGATACTTGAAATTCATCGCTTTAAGAGCGAAAAATTTTCTTATTTTCAGCATTTTGATGAAAATCGTTCCAAGATGTATCCTACATTTTGTTGACTTTTTCAACAAGGTATACTGGGCAAGGTGGAGTAATGGAAAGAATATAGGATTTTGAGTTAGTGCACCTGGATCCAAATCCTGTCTCTGCCACTTAATCCCTTTGGACATGTCACTCAATTCCCCCTTGACCTCAGTGTCCCCATCTATAAAATGAGGGGATTAGACAAGGTGGTCTCCCAGGTCTCTTCCTACTCTAAGTCCTATGAATAAAATTTAACCTTTTTTTTCCTGATTCAGGGTCAATATTATAAACATTAGTAATCACATTGGGCCATAACAAAAGATCCCAAACCTGCTATCTTTTTAATTTTCCTATTCTCCCTCACAATCAGTGTATAATTACTCCTCCTTATCCAGTCTAAAGAAAGATCCTACCTTTCCTGCAAAGAAAAGTGCAGGTGCTTTGTGACTGCCATTTGTCACAAATTTGTCGCATTATTCTTCCTGTTTATCAGCTCTGGATAGTTGAGGGCTAAGGTTACTGAAGTTCTTACCACTTACCACTTATAAGTAATCAGTTCCATTAGGTGATGGTTGAGATAGATATCATAAGCTAGAAAGGTGGGACCCAAAGGTTCAGAAGTCAGAGAAAGATTAATGGCCTTCATGAATGGGGAATAGGGAAATGGGTCCTGATCCTCAGGCAGATACTAAATTTTTTCCTATAGCATTTTAATTTCTGCCTCCCTCTCTTTATTTGGGCATAGAGTAAGGGTCCATATGCCTTTTCATCAATCTAATAGAAATCAGAAAAAAATTTTGTCCTTACCAAAAGGTGAGATTCCATCCCATGTTCATATCTGCCCACTGATCTGAGACAATAATAGATATACTAACTAGGATTTAAATAGTGCTTTAAGGTTTGCAAAGTGCTTTACACATTGTGTTTATCCTCCTAACAACCCTATGACACAGGAGTTTTTATAATTCCCATTTTACGGATGAAGAAGTTAAGGCTGAGACAGGCTATGAGACTTACCCAGAGTCACACAACTAGTAAAAGTCTGAGGCAGAATTTGAATTCTGGTTTTCTGAGTCCTCTATTCACTGAAACACCTTGTTCCTTCTAATCGAAGGGTATTAGCTCTAGAATCAGGGAGCCTGAGCTCAGATCCCACCCCTTAAAGATACTCCCTCTGCATCAGTAACCTCTGCATGTCTCAGATTCTTCACCAAATGAGGGGGTTGAAGCAGGTAGTCTCTGAGACCATCTTTCAATACTAGATCTGAGATCCCTGGGGAGGGGAGATCAGCAGGACATGAAGCAGTCTCCTTCAGAGAGACAGCACTAAGCTGGATGAAATACAGTGTCATCTTCAGTGGCTTTGCTAACTGCAATGCAGGAGATGAGGTGTGAGATGGGGGCAATAAGAGCCAGAAGCCAGAACTGACACAGACCCCTGCAAATACTGCCCTGTGTCAAAATGACTCAGAAGAGAAGGGGACCCTGGGCCAGACATCATGGGCCCCACAGCTCCTCTCCTGCCTTCATCCCATCCTCCCATTCTCACCACTGCACATTAGGTCCAAGATACACAAGTCACCTTCCCATAACTTGGTTTTCTCTGAAAACCCAGATGATCAACTACCACTTGCTACAGTCCTGGTGTTGGGGGAGGAGGGCTTCTCTTTGGAAGCTTCTGCTTTGTGCCAGACATTTCCCATGTCCTCTCCCATTCCCACCTGAGGGACCCCATTACATTGACACATACGACCTTCCTTCCTCAGACAGCAGGGTTCCAGTCTCAGACCAGCAGCAGGGAGCGGGTCCAGACCCTATTAGTCTGATGGAGTATGGCAGCAGAATACTGCAGTACCATCTAACAGCCTGGATTCATTCATCTCAGGAGGAAAAAGATGAAATATTCATGGGCTTGGGGAGGGAGGTAAGCAGAGAGGCTGAGTGAGGTGAACTTTCCTCACCAACCACTCCTCCCACCAACTCAATCAATACCCTTGGAGGAGACCTGTCCAAGGTCCCACAGTTAGTAAGTAATGGACCCAGAAATTAAATCCAGTGCTCCTGATGCCAGACTTACTATGCAAAAGTATAGTAAAGGAAACTTTAAAACTCAGTTCATGTCCCATCTTCCCCTGAATACCTTAATAGGTCTACTTCACCCCTACTAGAGCTGTCCCTTTCTATCAATGTTGTATATATCTTATATGTGTGTAATTATTTGCATACGATCTCTCCCAAGTGTTATTTTTGCTTTTTGTGCAACACTTACTGAAATGCCTGACACTTAGTAGGTGCTTAATAAATGCACCCACAATTTTAATCCATCTCCTCATTCTCCAGAGTGAGCTTTTAGACTCCGTTTACTTTCAACTCTTTATCTAAAGATGGCTCAGCCTTCAACACTTACTGAATTGCTTGGCATATAGTAGGTGTTTAATAAATGAATCCACAATTTGAGCCATCTCCTCATTTTCCAGAGTGAGCCTTTTTTAGGGTATATGCCACAGACTCTTTTTACTTTCAACTTTTTATCTAAAAATGGCTCAGTCAACTCCAGGATGACCAGACTGGTAGGGATTGATTATTCCTTCATCTTGGGGTCTGCTGTAGTCAGAAGGTAAGCAAAACTCTCTGCTGTGTGAGAACTAAGCTTTGGTTAGTCCCAGGAAGCTTCCCCAGGAGGTGAAAAGATGGAAAGAAGGGAAGGCCCATAGGTGTGGAATATAGCATATGATGTCACTTTTTTAGTATTTTGTTAATTTTTTCTTTTCTTATTTTTTTTAATTATTTGTTATAAGGCATAGTTCTTTAGGAATGGAGAGAGGAAATATGTAAGAGCAAACTATAAATAAAACTCTGTGTTTTTTTCTTAAAGGAAGTCTTCCCAGATTTGTCTCGGATAAGCTGATGGCTTCTCCAAGTTCCACTTTGTCTATATGTGTAAACTCTTTCCTCTGCTCTCCATTCCCAAAATACATTGGCCCTTTCTCTACAAATGCTTAAAGCTGCTACGTCCATATTGGCCCCTGGTTCTATCTGGCTGCCCATGTGTCTATTTCCTGACTATCTTTCTCTCTCAGACTGTGGGCCCCTAGCCCAATACCACTCACATACTATAGGTTTGGTGATAAGGAAGAAAAATGAGAAGAAGATGAGATGGGAGGTGGGGAAGGGAAGAATGACAACTGCTAGAGTCTGCAGAAATAAAGAGATGTTTGGAAAAAAACTTTGGCTCTTTGGGAAGTTTTTTGCCCCATGGGCTAGGCAGAGGCTGATGGGAACACTAAAGTAGCCTATTATGATAATCAGGAGTCCAGGGGAGAAGCTGGATATGGTCCAGAGCCTCTCTCTAGAACCTCTGTCATCTGCTGGTCTTTCCTTGCTTTGGTCTCCTCCTTCCATTTCCTTCATCCTCAGGCTCCCTGACTTTAAATCTATTCACTGATGCTGCTGGCTTTCTCCTTACACAAGGGCATTGGGTGCAATATCACTCTCATCCCCCCCCCCTTTTCCCAAAGCTGTTTTCTTTGGGAGATAATTTGTGCAACTAATCGCCCAAACATTGTGAACGCTGCCCTGGCACACGCAGCTATAATTGAATTTATAATTTATTCTGTCCATAGAGAATTAAAGCCAGCCCCATCTTGAGTATTTCCTAAAAGCAAGGGTTTTATACCTCCTGTGACAAAATAGGAGAAGTCAGACACCTGGCCTGACCAGCCCAACCCATCCTTGCCCTCTCAGAGCTCATCATAATCTTTGCTTATACTGCTGACTATAATGGGTTACATTTACTACATCCTTTCCACAAACATCATCTCATTTTACTCTCACCAGATCTTTGTAGGAGATGAAAAAAGGGTTTCTACTATGTGCCAGACACTGTGTTAAGAGCTGATAAGGCTCAGAGTCTAGCCACCCATCCATTCCAGAGTTTTCCTATGTCCCGGTTTAATTATGCCCCCAAACCTAGTCATCATGAGCCAGGGAAGGAGTGGGGCTCTGTGTGATTGCCATTTAGCGTTGGGGGAAGGGGTGTGCAGGAATAATTCTGAGCATCGAGGAGGACATTCCAAGAAGGCAAAATTGTCAGAGTTTTAAAACCCGTTGACGTTGCTGCCACCGCCAGAGCTGGAGAAGTAATTAGTATTTCAGAAGTACAATTTGGCAGGGTTAAAAGCTGTGAAATAAACATACAGCTCACAGGCACCAGAACAATTTCAAACAACTTTAAAAGACTGCAGAGAAGGTGGTCTCAGTTCTCCTACCCTAGATCAAGATACCCCAGAATGAGATTCCTGCTTTTCCCACAAATGTGCAGTTAGGACTCCTGCCCCAGCCATGGGCAATGATAGGAAAAGCTTTGCATTGTGTCTGCATATATCTTAGAATGAGCTATCACTTGTAGGGAAATGGTGGCTGTCTTCATTTATTCAAATGTAGAGGGGATAAATAGATTTGTACTGTTTTGTTTGACCCCAGAATGCAATGAGATAAAGTTGCAGAGAAGTTGAGTTCAGTTCTATATAAGAAAAAACTTTCTAATAATTTTTATTCTTGTTGTTCAGTCATTTTTCAGTGGTATCCAATTCTTTGTGACCCTACTTGGAGTTTTCTTGGCAAAGATACTAAAGAGGTTTCTCATTTCCTTCTCCAGTTTATTTTACAGATAAAGAACCTGAGGGAAAGAGGGTTAAGGGACTTATCCAGGGTTATACAGTTAGTAAGCATCTGGGGCCAGATTTGAACTCAGGTTTTCCTGGCCGCAGAGCTGATGTTCTATCTACTGCACTACCTTCCTACAATTAGAGCCATTCAAAACAAAAACAGGCTGTATCAACCAGACAGACCTGCCTCTAACCTGTGGGTGGCTAGAGCTGAGCAGAGTAGGTTATAAAGATGGGAGGGTCAGAAATCAAAGAGAACTTTAATTTCAAAGTGAAGGAAACTGCTAATAAGGACACATGTGCCAGGGTCCCATCCCTAATGGGGGAACCTGCATAAGTGTGGCCAAATCTCAATACTTCTACCAATGGCTGCACAGTGCTGTAGTTTGGCTACAACGAGACAATAGGGATTCATAACCAGAACATGGATAGAACAAATGCTTGTCTGTGCTCAGAGAACACCTAGTGCTGGTCAAAGCAATGCAATAATTTTGTGATTTTGAGAGAGGGTGTGATCATCCACAGGGTGAGTGCAAAGGAGCATTGTTATATCAAATTCAGGGCACAGACTGTTAGCTGGGTCTTAGCTCCAAAAAATAAGGTGTCTCCTAATATCTTGACATTTTCCTCTTTTGACCAAAGGGATAGGGTAAGAAAAGCCCATATCCTTCTGGCCAATAAAAGAGAGTTTTATATAAGCCAAGACTCCAGTTGGACCAGAATGAGATGTTGGCCAGGGAGTTGTTTCTTTGAGAGGACCTAACAGGGTAGTATGTCCCAGATATCATTGCTACCCATTGTTTTCTTGCAAACCAAAAATAGCAGGGTAGGGGAGCCAAGAATGTAGAAGAAGAAAATTCTAATCAGGCCTTGTTGCTTAGGCATATAACAAAAGGGAAGAGGGTAAAAAAAAAACTAGGACTGTATGCTCAGCCCTTGTCCAGAACCTTGGGACACCTGTCTCATCTGGATGTCAGCTTCTTCTGGGTCCATAAATAGATGAGCCATGAGATTCCTGGAGAGTTCTGCCATCCAATGAGGAGCACGGGCTTTCTTTAGATGATCCAGGAGTCCACAGTCACAACTTTGGCAGCTGTGGAAGTGGTCAGAGGACCTGGCAGGTATGCTTAGAAATAATGACTTCTCCTTTTTTAGCCAGGGGATTCCCAGAAGTGTCTGTTTTCCTCAAATCTCTAGTCTATGAAACTGATAGAACTATTAATTTGTATAAGAGGAGGGATTGTCAAACAAGATATCTGTAAAGCATAGAGCTCTACACATAATAGATACTTTTAAAATGTTTCTTGAATTCTCATTGTTGAATTGTTCTAATCACTATGGTCTCATTCACACAACCTAAAATATACGTTCTGAGTTTTTTTTAAACATCCAAGTAGCATAGTAGTAAATGTTTGAGGTTTTCTTTATTTTTTTTAATTTATGGAATAAAACAAGCATTTCCATAACATAGTACAGTTAAGAAAAAAAAGATGATTGTCTATGACACTGCAAATCCATGTACAACTTCAAATATACAACAAAATTATCATGTAAAGTTTTTCCCTCCCCACTACCCATCCTAGAGATGGCTACCATTAGAAGAAAATGTGTGTGTGTGAAATTATTCTATGCATACTTCTATGTATCACTTCTTACTCTGAATGCAGATATGTCCCTTATAGTTAATTTTAGTATTTATAAGTCAAAATAACTTACTTGTTCAAAGTCATACTATATATAATGCTCTTTGTTCTGTTCATTTCACTCTTCATTATTTCATGCAAATCTTTCCATATTTTTCTAAAATCATTGAATTCATTATTTCTTATAGCACAGCAGTGTTTCATCACAATCATACACCACAACTTGTCCAGCTATTACCCACTTGATGGGCATCCCTATGATTTGTAATTCTTTGACACCATAAAAAGCTGCTATAAACATTTTAGAACATATATAGAACATTCTTTTCCCTTTAGTAGTAATAAATGTTAAATTGAACTATTTGTTCACATTAATTCCTAGGTATGTTACAGAAAAAAATTGAAAAGTTATTTTCTTTAACTTATACTTATGTACTTGGTTTTTTTGACCCTAAACATAAGATTTTGCATTTATCCCTGCATATATTCTTAGAGACAGTCCAGAATCCCAGTCCCTTTAGAATCCCATTCAATTCTATAAAGTCCTTGTGTGATCTAGGACAAGTTATTTAACTTCTCTAGGCCTCAGTTTCTGCATCTGTACAATGAGTGAGTTGAATCTGGTGCTCTCTGAGGTTTCTTTTAGCTTTAAATCTAAGAATTAATGAGTCTATGTATTCATACTAAGAACTATGCTTATGAGGATGAAGAAACAAAAACAAACATATATGCATATAAAAATAAATAATAGAAAGAAAATGTAAATAAAAGTCATTTGTGGAAGACAACTAACACTTGGGAGAATTGAATTCAGCTTCTTTTTTTAGAGTTTCTTGCATTAAACCTTGAAGGAAGCTGGGAATTGCATGAGCCGGGATCAGTTGAGAGTTTTTTGAATCCCATTTCTGATCACCTGAGTTTTAGCCATCTCACACCACCTTCAGCTTCTGGTTTTCCTACATGAAAACCAATGACTTTATTTATACCTATATCTCAATTCTGTCTTGGGCATAGAAAACAATAGTCAGTCAACAAGTAATTATCAAGTGCTTACTAATGTTCCAGACACTGTGCTAAGGACAGGGGAATATGAAGAAAGGCAAAATCATGATATCTGTTCTCAAGGAGCTCATATTCTAATGACAAAGGTAGCATACAAAGAATTATGTACATGCAAGATCTATACAAGTGGTAAATGGCAGGTAATTTCAGGCAATCGCAGAGGAGAATCAGAAGGAAGTGGGTATATTGGGAAAGGCCTCTTTCTGTGAAAAGATAACAGAATTAAAAATTGTATAAAAAAAAGAGGAATTTCTCAGGCTTTTAGGCAGTAACATTGGAACTTCCCAGGAGCAGATCTTGTTGAAGGACTCAATGAAATGGAGTCAGATCCAAAAAAAAAAAAAAAAAAAAAAAAGGCCAAATGTCCTGAAATGTCAAACGCAACCACCAGATTTTTTTACTCTAATACCAGCCAAGATTAGTCTAGTCCTTGGGATGAGCTCTTGAATTAGTTATAGGAAATAACATCTTATATAATATATGTATGTGCAGAACCCAGATCCAAATTTCTAATAGTTTAAAAGCTCTCTATTTTAAGAGATGAGCAATTGTCATTGTCTACTGCCTTAAAACCAGTCTTTTAAGAAAGTCTTATAAGGGTAGAATATGCAATAACACGTTAAGACTTGAGCCTGGTCTCCAAAAGGAAGGAGGGAACCTAACATTAGCCCAGCTAAAGCTCACTACTTTCTTTTGGAGCAGAAGCTTCCCAATGACTGGAAGCCCCAAAACAGCCCCAGGATAGTAATGTATATAAAGAGAGACTTGCTTAAATTCTCCATTTCCCATCATCTCCTCCACTTCTACCATATCCTTCCTCAGAGACTTTGATCTCCATAAAGCCATTCTACACTCATCCTAGTTTCTTGTATCCCACCCACCATAGATTGGCAACTCTCAAGCCTTCTTGGAGCTAGCAAAGTGTGGGTCTGGATTAGGCTTATGCCTTATCACAGAAAAAAATTAAGTAGAAGGAAAGAAATACTGAATCCAGTTGCATTGATTTAAGAGATTACTCTTACCTAGAGAGACCTTGGTTCTCTAGCCACCTGAGACATCCAGCCCTCTTCCCACTCCTCAAGAATTTCTCAGCCAATGAAGGGATCACCTCTATAGCACCTCTTATAGAAGTCATGCTGCTTCTGCTTCTGCTAACCCTTGAATGGGTTAATGTCCATTCAAAACCAGTTTTTTCAATCCATTTAAGTATTTTTTTTAAACTGGCTAACTAGAAGACACATTCATTCAAACCAAGATACATTTAATTAAATAATGAATCCCATAAAAGCTCTGAGGAGTCTTCCCTTACTTCCACTTTCACAAATGAGTTTCAGGTACTACAGTAAGACTACATTCCCTCTCTCTAATGCCATCAACTCAAATCCCAGATTGTGTGCTTGCACTGAAGATGAAAATTATCTTAGTCAGTCAATTTTATATTTGTTGTTGTTCAGTCATTTTTCAATTGTATCTGACTCTTTGTGACCCCATTTGGGATTTTCTTGGCAAAGATATTGGAGTAGTTTGCCATTTCTTTCTCCAACTTTAAATAGCTTTTAGAAAGAGATATTTACTAAAATATCATAAAAACAGTTAATATAAAACTTTCCTCAGATAATAATAATGATGATAATAATAATTATTATTATCATAACTAACATTCATATAGCACTTACTATGTGCTAGGAACCATGCTAAGATATGTATAATTATTATCTGATTTGATCCTCACAACAACCCTAGAAAGTAGGTACCATTATTTTCCCCATTTTACAGATAAGTAAATTGAGGCAAATAGAACTTAACTGACTTGCCAGGCTCACAGATATCTGAAGCCAGATTTGAACTCAGGTTTTCCTAACTCCAGACCCAGCACCATATTCACTATGCCACCTAGCTATCCTACAAAAGTCCATGACAAGCTCTTCCACAAATACACTGAGAGTCTAGGAGAAAGTAGACCTGAGTTAGTGAGCACATGGAGCAAAGAGGTAACTGCAACTCCAGACTGTGGATTCCTTTTCTCACATTCATGGGGAGCTCAAGAAGTTCCCCACAGGGACAGTATGGTTTCTTGGCTGAGTTGTTTGTGGAGCCATGAAATCATGACCAGTCCATTCTTGTCTCCCAGTAAAAATGTAATCATCTGACCCAGGGATGCATCTAAGACACCTATGGAAACATGAGAAGTCCAACATCCTCCAGACCCTTAAAAACTCACAAGGTCTTCCTCCAATTAAGATGACAGAGGGGCAAAATAATTTATCTCCTTTCCACACATCAGCAGACTCCTCCTCAGGGTTTTGCTAGAAGCCCTTTCTGGTTTGTCACTCCTGTGGGCTGCTAGGTAGCACTGGGCAGCTCAATAGTTCAATGAATAGAGTACCAGTTCTGAAGTAAAATTCATCTTCCCAAGTTCAAATTCAGTCTCAGAAACTTACTAGCTGCATGAATCTGGGCAAGTTAACCCTGTTTGCCTCCATTTCCTTAACTGTAAAATAAGCTAGAGAAGGAAATGGCAAAGCACTCCAGTTTCTGATGGTTTATTAGATTATGACCATTGTGCCAACTATATAGCTTCTTGGAGTCACAGGTGAGAGATAGGTGAAGGTGAATATCAAAGGTAGATGAGCAAGGGCTTAGTAAGTCTACACATCAAAGGTGCTAGTCCTCTCTTAATACTTTGTAAGTTCTAATTGATTAATTGTTTATCAAAAAGCATCATTCTATTGGCTAGGATTGCTAAGTAAAGTTTCCTGAATGAGGTGGAATTTGAACTGAGCTTGGCCAGACAGGTAGGATATGGATAGACAGAAAAGAGAGGAAAGGGAAACAGGGAAAGTGGAAGATTTTTCCTTCCCTCCCAAACCAAGAATGTGTTATTTTCTACACTGTGTGGAACACAAAATGAAAGAATAAGAGGTAAATGAACAATAGAAGCCGGAGGGAATCTGATCTTGCTCTGTTGCCAAGATCGGCTTCAGGGATGGTGGCTGGAAGGGTCACCCTGAACAGATATTCAGTGATCCTTTGGGGCACAGGGGGAAGATACATAGCAAAGAAAAGAGGAGGAATAGAAGAGACAGGGCAGTGACAGAGGTGGGGATGCTCAAAGAGGGAGGGGTAGAAAAAGATGGCAATGTAGCAGAACTCGTCCATATACAAGCAACAAAAAATATTCTTGGAATTCTGCATACATACACTAGAACAGAGACTAGCTAGCACATTTCTATGACCACATTAATCCCTAAATGGTCCCTTGCTGTGTCCCTTGAGCCCAGCAGTTAATTGTTCTGACTGAGCATCATGAGATTCTGGAGTTACCCATCATCTTCCATAACCTTGGAATGAATTAAATCAATCATCTGAACTGCCTGGAGGTCTAAGACATAGACTCCAAAGCATTACATATATATTAATAGTAGGCGGGTTCACAGTATTAATTACTTCATTCTGCAAGTTAAACAAGTGATATATCTGAATTCAGAGAGAGGCACCCAAGAGTTTTATAAAAGATGTCACACTGAGAATGAGAAAACCAAAATAGAACTGCTAATTTTGGAACTCTGAATGATCATATACCCATCCTTCAAAGACCAGCTCAACTCTCACCTCCTCCAGGAAGCCTCTCCAAATGACCTCAGCCCCCAGAGACTGACCTCTTCTTTCAGAGATTTGCTAAAACACATGTTCTCCATACCTTTTATTTAGGAAATCATCATAACAGCCCATTCTGTTAGATACAATGCAGGGTTTTAATATATTATGTCAGCACATCAGACGATTTCAGATAGCTATCTCCTTTACTGACCATTTTGCACGTGAATATCTTGTTTCTAACAAGACTGCATGTCTTAGGATGCCAAACTCATTGACTATATATCCTCTGTCCTAGCCCTTTCCCAGATTCTTACGCTGCTCTATTCCTTGAAAATACATCAACCTTCATCTGATTCCCAGGGACTGGACCAAATCTAAGAATTTTAGATTTTCATTCTATAAGAGGGTAATTAGTTGAGAAAAAAATCTGCCCTACTACCAGGGAGTCTGTGTTATCAGGACCTCTTTGTGCTTAACCCTAAAAATGAAATTTTAGATTCTGACCAATTCAGGGGTTGACATGCAGAATGACCTGAGAATCTTTAGATACCCCCCCCAGATATCATATTAGTCAACTGTCTTTTCCTTAGCTTACTAGATCAACCCTATCTCCCAAGAAGTCTCAACATTCCAGGGGGGCCTTATTTCTCAACCAGCCTTGGATTATAATTGACTTTAATTTAAAGAATCAATCTGTTTAGCTGTCCTAAGAGGACCAGAGGAGAAAGATAGACTGTCACTGTTTTAAAAATCCAGTTCTTGAGGAAGTAGACCCAGGCTGGGAATCATTATTGCTTTTTTTTAGTCCTGGGTCAGGCTTGAGAAAATGCCCAGTACTTGACCCCAAGGTGAAAAAAAAAATGCTTTGGTATAATACTACTGACCCAGGCTGAATTAAAACCAAACCCACTTTGCATCCAGATCCTTTGATTTAGAAACCCTATTTAAGCCACACACCCCTCCCTTCACCTCCAAAGAAGTCACTGCTCATCTCTCACAGATGAGATTGCCATAATACAAATGTCTTGTGCCAGTCACCATATCCCAGGGAGTTCAGCCATTTTTGGGGCCAGAGAACTATGGCTGCTCAGGGATATCTAGAAAATGCTAATGTCTCTCTATATCTATGTATTCTTTAATAAAACATGCCAATCAACCATAAATATGTTCCACGGCATCACACAATAGGAACTTGTTGAACCCAGAGCCAAGACATTTTAGGTATTCTTAATCCTGGGGTTTCAAACATTTTGAATCTGGAAATTCTCCTTTGTGTCTAACTTCAATTCATCCTGCTTCAATTTCAATTTCACCCTGGTTTGGAGAAAACATAGCCATCAGACTATACAAACTCACTTTTCATGCTTTGATGTATTCTTCTAACTGAATCTCCATCATCATTACCCATATACCTTCTCTTCCCCATGCTCTACAAATCCTGTTTTTATTCTGGATATTCAGCCTCTCTGGACTCAGTTGCCTTAATAGGTGCCATTTGTCATGATTTCTTCAAAATCCAGGATCATGATCTAATAATCATCATCCTCTTTGCTGAGCCCACAGAACCTGAGGCCCTGCTCTCACTCCTCTTTCAACTCAGAAGTCCCCTACTCTGGGTCTGGGCAGCTCGGGCTTAGGTGAGACAGACCACTTGGAAGAGCGTCTTTGACTTGTCACATATTCCACCCCATTGCTCCCCTATTCTTTAGGTTGAAGTTTTATCTCATAACCACAACCTCCCTCAAAAGGGAGCAGTAGAAATGGTACTAAGTGTGTGAAGAGATCACGCTTCTGAGAAGACAATCTTCTTACTTTTCATGTATCCAGGATTTATGATTCCAACCAACTTTCCCATTTTTTCATCCTATACACTGAAAGGAAATATGACCCAGTGGGGAAAATGTTAGATCTGGTATCAGAGTTCAAAACTTGACCCCTCCACTTAGCCCAAGCAACTTTGGGCAAGTCATTGGGCTTCCAGTTCAGATTGATGATTTTTAAGGTCCGCCGTTAAATCTATGAGCCAATTCAATCTCACAATGCTTGTTACTTTTTAGGTAAGAAGTACAAGTATCCCACTATTCCCATTTCATAGATGTGAAAGCCAAGGTAGGTTATGATTTGCTCAAAAAACTTTACATCTCAGGCCACCTCTCTCTTCATGTATAAAATGAGGAACTAGACTCAATAGTCAAGCTCTTTTGTTGTTGTTGTTGTTGTTTTTTGGTGAGGCAATTGTGGTTAAGTGACTTACTCAGGGTCACACAGCTAGTAAATGTTAAGTATCTGAGACTGAATTTGAACTCAGGTCCTCCTGACTCCAGGGGCTGGTACTCTATTGTGCCATCTAACTGCCCCCAAGCTCTTAATCTATAATCTTTTGATTTTAAAATTTTAGATTTGAACTCAGGTCTTCTAGCTGTGTAACCAGGGCTTTTTTCAGTGGAGCAGAGTGGGTAAATTGGCAGAACTAGGGCTCCAACTCAGGTTTTCAATTCAATTCAAATCAACAAATATTTCATTAAAGCCCTAGATGTTCAAGACACTGTGTTCTGTTCTGATGATACAATGTAGCACCTGGGACCACTAGAAAAATGATCCCAAGTTAAGAGTACTTCTAGGTACACTTCTACTCCAAGCCTTAACTCAAAAGCCCCCATTTCTGTGTTTATTCTTATAAATCATAAAAAGATACAAAAAAACAAGCATTCATTACCTCCATCCCACCATCTTCACCCCACCTCCACCCCAAATCTGAAGTAAACTTTCCCCCAATGCATATACTAGCCATAGGATAGATATGGGAATGACATATGGGTATCACAAGCATTTGTAACTCATGGGACCAGCATGCAAACAAGAACACAAAGAGAATGCACTTGAATGGGGTACACCTGTGGAGGGCTAATACACATTTCAAATATATCTTTACCTCTCCTTTTCCCTATCTTTCATGTCTCAGGGGATATAGAAGATAAAGAGCATATAGAAGGGTTTTAAATATATACAAAGGGAGTTGAGGAAGGGAGTTCAGGTCAAATGGGTTCTATTCATTAAAGTAACAAGTAAAAACATAAATTGAAAGTGGAAGACTGAAATTTGGGAATTTGGGGATAATGGTCAACATTAACATAGCATTTACTAAGAGCCAGACTAAGCACTTTACAATTATTATGTCATTTGATCCTCACAATAAACCCGTAGTAATTATTCCCTTTTTACAGATAAGGAAACTGAGGCAAATAGAGGTTAAGTGATTTGCCCAAACTCACATAGCTAGGAAGTGTCAGAGGCCAGATCTTTCTGATTCCAGATTTAACACTCTAATCATTGCACCCACTCAGCAGCCTAGATTCAGAATCACCTGTCTGGGGAATGTGATGAGGAGCCAACAAGAAATGAATAAAAAGATGGTTGGACAGCAACATTTGAAGTTAGACGGCAATTGTCTAGGCCTTCCATTAGGCCATAGTATTTTCTATTCCTTTATATGCAAGTGAGAAAGAAACCAGGGGTTTCCCCAGAAATGAGTCTTTTCCAGAGACAATACCAATTCCCTCTCTAAAGGTTCACAACTGGACTCAGACCAGGCAAGAAAGAAGGGTCACAGCACATCAAGCCAATGAGGGAGATTTGGAGTCAACTAGGTCCTGGATGTATCTCATTAAAAAATCGTCCATGGTTACTTTATGGAGAGCCCGTCTGGCCCCACCCATCTCCAGTGCTTGGACCCCAGGGCTCAATGGAAATGTTTTATTCATAATTTGGAAAATCAATAGGAATAATGAAAGGGAGCAACCCCAGGCAATATGATCTAATAGAAAGAGCCTTGGCTATGGAGTCAAAGGGCTTGTCTTTGAGGTGGGTCCCTCAAAACTGAATGTGTGTGTGTACATATAAGTTTTATATATATATAATTATAGTTATATGATCTCAGACACTCCCTTTACCTTTCTGGACCTCAGTTTCCTCAGCTGTAAGAATCAGATCTGAGCATCTCTAAGGCCCCTCCCAGCTCTGAGTCCCCTGACCCTCAGACTCTGTGGAAAAGGAAGGAGCAAGGAGATTGCCTGCCCAGAGCAGAGCACAATTAGAAATGGTAGCTGCTTCTTAGCTCACTGTCCTCTGGCTCTAGGGAAAATGCAACCTCAGGAAATATTTCTCTCTCATCCTAGAGATAAACGGTGGCTGGGTCAGCATATCAGAAAACCATTTGACCCCACGGCTGGTCCCAACCTATTCAGAAAGGCAGTACCTGCTACCCTTCAGCTCCAGTGAGGATTAAACAGCCCATTTGCCTCTACTGACAGGCATCTTTGCCTTGGGAAATGCAGAGGAACAATTTTTTACAGCCCCAAGAAGAGGCTAAATGCAATGTTATTTGCTTCCTCGGCACTTCACAAGGGCTTTGGAAGGAAGGAGCAGCTGCTGAGAAGAGCAATTCACCTCATCACATGTGAGAGACTATGAGGCAGTGAACAGGGGTGTAGGCTGGAAACCAGGTACCCTGGGTTCAAATGTTGTTTCAATGTGTGATCTTGAGTGAATGAACCCCCTCCCCTCTCTGAGCACCAAAGTCCCTATCTGTTGAGAGAGAGAGAGAGAGAGAGAAGAGAGAGAGAGAGAGAGAGAGAGAGAGAGAGAGAGAGAGAGAGAGAGAGAAAGAGTGAGTGTTAGATTGGATGATTTCCAAGGTCTAGTTCTGACATTAGATAACTGACATCATGGCTTACTTGACTGGACTTTGGGACAGAATTATGAGGATCCTGAGGATGTTTTCCAAGGAAGATACCCTGTTCTGTGACTAGGGCTTAGGAAGAAGGGCTCCATCAGGTGATTTGACCTCAGGTCCAGACCTGGGCTCTGGATCATCCAAAGAAAAGACACATCTGCATATCCTGAGGAGCATCAATCAAGGCTTATGGTATTTTTCTCTCTCAACTCCATGGATTCTGGATCATAGGAGCCATTGTCATTCTTCATCAGCCTCCCACCAGAACCTGGATTCTTCCACTAGGATCTTGGCACTAATGATGAGTTTTTAGCTTTATGTTCTCCAGTGTCACATTGCTTTCGAGCAATTATTCCTTTTCCCTCTTTCCAGCTTGTCTTTATGCATTTTCTTCCCTCATCATATTATAAACACCATGAGACAAAATGCTACTCTGTCTTTCTTGGATTTGTATCCTTAGCTGATACAACTAAGCACTGTCTAGCAAATAATAAATGCATTATCATTCATCCATTCATTCCCTCTTTGAAGGGAGATGAGAGCACAATTGTTTGCTATATATTCCCCAAGAAATTTTGGATCAGAAATTCTTATTCTAGGGTTCCCAGGTCCATGGAATCAACAAACTCAAATGGGAAAATGTATTGGTAACTTTGTTTCTATAGAAAAGGCTTCCTTTGTAATCTTATCTATTTTATTTTATGCATTTACAAACATTGTTCCCCAATTGATAAATGGTCAAAGAATATGAACAGATAGTTCTCAAGGGAAATAGTAATGATAATGATAATGACAATTATACTAATTGTAGTAGTAGTAGTAGTCATAGCTTAAATAAAGTGCCTCACGTTTTACAAAGCATTTTACAATTTTTTTCATTGTATCCTCACATCAAATCTGGAATTATTCTGCCCATTTTACAGAAAAGAAAAGTGAAGCAGATAGAAGTGAAGTGACTTATGAAATAGAGAGATATCTGAGCTGGATCTCAACTCAGGTTTTCCTGACTCTAAGCCAGATGCTGTATCTACTGCCCCACCTATCTAAAATCCAAGATTTCTATAGCTATATGAGACAAAAATACTCCAAATCACTAAATAAATAGAGGAATATAAATTAAAGCAATTCTAAGATTTTACCTCACCTCATCAGATTGACAAAGTAAACAATAGATAACAAATGTTGCAGGGTCTATAAGAAAATAGCCACAAAGGCACAAAGTTGTGAATTGATATAGCCCCTTTAAAAAGAATTCACAACCGTGCCCCCAAAATTAACCTGTGTATACTCTTTGACCTAGGTCCATAACCCTTAGAGATGACAAAAAAAAGGTCCTATCTTCACAAAAATATTTATAGGAACTGTCTTTGCAATGGCAAAGAACTGAAAGTAAAGATATAGTCATCAGTTAAAGAATAGCTTAACAAATTATGGTATGCAAATGTAATGGGATGCTAGAGTGTTATAAGGAATGATGAAAGAAGCAGTTTCAGAGAAATCTAAAAAAAAAGATTTATATGAACTGATGCATAAGGAGTGAAGTGAATAGAACCGGGAAGAAAAGTTTTACTGTAATGACATTGTAGAACTAACAGTTTTAAAACACAAACATTCTGATCAATACAATGATTGCAGAGATCTATTGATGAAGATTCCTGACAGAAAAGCAAGAGATTAAATATGTAGAATGAGACATACATTTTTTAAGCTATGGCTAATATGGACATTTGTTTTGCTGGACTATGCATAATTCTAATAAGGGTTTTGTTTTTCTTTAGGGAAGAAAAGGAGATGAGAGAGTAAAAACAAATGCCTGATGATTTAAAAAATAAATTTTACTTTTAAAAATATTTTTCTGAGAAGGGGTCTGTAGGCTTCACCAGAATGCCAAAGGTGTTCATGATACAAAAAGGTTGAGAACCTTGATTTAGATTGAAAGATGGATAAGGAGGGATTCAAAGTGAGATGCAGAACTTTGGAACTAGCTATTCAACTGAAAATGTATTTTTTAAAAGCAGAATGCAATAGTAGTTCATATTACTGTTCTGTAAGGAATGACCAGCAGGATGAATACAGAGAGGACTGGCGAGACTTACATGAACTGATGCTAAGTGAAATGAGCAGAACCAGGAGATCATTATATACCTCAACAATGATACTGTTTGAGGATGTATTCTGATGGAAGTGGATCTCTTCGATAAAGAGAGCTAATTCAGTTTCAATTGATCAAAGATGGGCAGAAGCAGCTACACCCAAAGAAAGAACACTGGGAGATGAATATAAACTGCTTGCACTCTTGTTTTTCTTCCCGGATTATTTCTACCTTCTGAATTCAATTCTCCCTGTGCAACAAGAAAACTGTTCGGTTCTGCACACGTATATTGTATCCAGGATATACTGTAACCTATTCAACATGTAAAGGATTGCTTGCCATCTGGGGGAGGGGGTGGAGAGAGGGAGGGGAAAAATCGGAACAGAAGTGAATGCAAGGGATAATGTTGTAAAAAATTACCCTGGCATGGGTTCTGTCAATAAAAAGTTATTTTAAAAAATAGTATCATATCTCTATGAACTTTTTTTCCTAATCTTTGTATATGGAAATGTTTATGTGTTGTTGGTTTTGCTTATCAAACCCAGAATAACAAAAATATTTCCATTGTGTCAATTTCTTTCAAAAATTCATAGTACATTAAAAAGAAATCCAGGAGAGGTTATGGTGGAAGGGGGAGAAGGAGACAGGGAAGGGAGAAAAGGAAAGAAAGGGGCCAGACTACGTGGTTGGAACTTCAGTTGGAACAACTTCTATCTCCCAATGGGACCTGCTAGTTTCAACTAGAGGAAAACTCTGCTATACAGACCAACACACACTGTCCATGTGCCAAAAGGGTAGGAACTTCCAAGCTTCTGAGCTTATACTCACAGCTCAGTCAGGATCCTGTCTGGGATGCAAAATGATTGACAAGCCAGAAGAGGTTCCTGGTCAAACTGTGAGCTTCTTGAGGGCCAGTACTGGGACAGACAGCTCTTTTTGTTTCCTCCTTTGTTGGCACTACAAGCTATGGCAAACATTTACTGACTGACTGATTCTGATGCAGAGACTGAGTTGTAGGCTAGAAAAGTAGGATAGTGAACATGACTGGGGGGATGGAAGGAAGAGGTGGGGAAGGAACAACAAGAATCAAAATTTGAAACTTCAGCTAACAAAAGGGATGAAACCCAAGAAATATAGTGTATAAAATAAATCTTTCTCTTGGACAGCAATATGGTAGTCAGGAATATTTTTCCTTATCTCCCTAATATCTCTTTTCACTTCTGTTCCCCACCCTATACACTCTCCCAAGTCCTGCTCTATAGTTCAAAACTCAACTACACGGTTATGGTATGAGGAGAAGTAGGTAGACAGAAACTAATGGGAAAATATCTTGGGGTTTCAGTTACTCATTCTTCACACAGCTGCCAAAGCTCCAAGCTGATCATGTCACTCTTCTGCTCAATAAATTCCAGTGGCTCCCTACTAACTCTAAAATCAAGTACAAAGTCCCTTAGTTGGCATTTAAGTTCACAAATCGGCTCCAATCTTTCCAGGCTTAATCATTACTTTGCTTCCCACACTCTACAATCCATTTAAATTGACTTTCTTACTGTACATTTCACATTCTACCTCCCTACCTCAATCAGTGAACCAACAAACATTTATCAAGCACCTACTATGTACTAGGCATGTGGCAACTAGGTGGATAGAGTATCAAACTTGTAAACAAGATTTCTTCCTTAATTCAAATCTGATGACAGACCCTTATTAATTTTGTGATTCGGTTTGCCTCAGTTTCCTTTTCTATAAAAAGAGCTGGAGAAGGAAATGAACAACCCTTTTTAGTTTCTTTGTCAAGAAAACTCCAAATGGAGGTCCCAGAGAACCGAGATACAACCTAAATGACTGAACAACAAAATGTGCTAGGCATGGTACTAAGTGCTGAGGCTGCAAAGAAAAAGAAAAAACAGTCCTGTTCTCAAAGAGCTCACAGTTTGATGGGACAGAAAGCAAGCAAACAGCTATACAAATAAGACGCATACAGCATAAACTGAAGATAAAATATAGAAGGAAAGCACTAGAATTCAAGTATCTAGGGAATGGCTTCTGATAGAAGATTGGCAGCCAAGGAAGCTGAGAAATGGAGATGAGAAGAATTTCAGACATGAGAGAGAACTAGTGAAAATGCCCAAAGTAAGGTACTGCAAGTGATAGGGAGCCCCAGGTGTATATTAATTAGGCATAAGGAAGGGTGTGACATGGGCGAAATTTAGAGTGATTACTTAGCCAGCTGAAAGGAGGATGGACATAAGCTGGGAGAGGCAGGGAGACCAGCCAGCAGGATACTGCAATAGTCTAGAAATGAGCTGATAAAAACAAAGTCAAAGCAATAAGCCTTGTCAACAGATTGGAAAGAGTGACAGGAAGGGATAAGAGAGTGAAGAGCTGAATATGGCATTTAGATTGCCAATTTGAATGACTGAAAAATTGTCAATCCAGGTGACCAAAAGAATGGTGATACCCTCAATAACAATAGGGAAATCTGAAAGAGTAGAGAGTTTGGGGGAGAAGATAATAAGTTCAATTTTGGACGTGTCGAGGTTAAAATTTCTATAGGACATTCATTCTGAGATGTTAAAAAAAGCACCTGGGGGTGCAAGACCTGATAGTGCTTAACAGAGAGTTTAAGCAAAGATACATAGGTTTGAGAATTGTTAGCAGAGAAGATAATTGAATTGATGGAAAGTGATGAGATCACTAAGTATAATCCTATAGAGGGAGAAGAGAAGAAATCCCAAGACTTAGTCCCATGAGGACCTCACCATAAGCAGTTGTAACCCAGATGAAGACATAACAAAGGAAACCCAGAAGGAGCAGTCTGATAAGTAGGAGAAGAATCAGGAGAGAGTGATGTCCTGAAAATACAATGTATCAAGGAAGAAAGAATGCTCAACAATGTGAAGGGCTACAGAAGATGTCAAGGATAGGAAATGAGAAAAGACTACTAGATTTAGTGTGTAAAAAATCTTTAATGATATTGGAGAGAGCAATTTCAGTGGAATGATGAGGTCAGCAGCCAGATTGTAAAGTGTTAAGAGAACAAAAGAAGAGGAAGTGGAAGCACTTATAGTAGACAGCCTTCTCAGAGGGTTTAGTTAGAAAGGACCAGAATGACACTTGTTTTTAAATCATTTTAAGTTGTATCTCACTCCATTTGGGATTTTCTTAGCAATTATACTGGAGTGATTTGTAATTTCCTTCTCATTGACAAATGAGGTTACTGAGGCAAATAGGGTTAAGTGACTTGCCTAGAGTCACACGGCTAATAAGTGTCTGAGGTTGGATTTGAACTCATGAGGATGAGTCTTCCTTATTTCAAGACCGGAGCTCCATTCACTGTGCCATCTAGATGCCACTGAAGATAAGGGACAATAGCAATTGATGATAAATGGATGAAATAAGTGTTTTGACAGTAGGAAAAACTTGGTATGTTTGTAAGCAGGAGGGAAGGAGACAGTAAACAGGAAGATAAGTGAAAGAGTAGGGATGACAAAGGGAAATCTGTTGGAGAATGTGGAATAGAGTGGAATCACTTGTATATAGACAGGCTAACATTGGCAAAGAGAAGAGAGGCAGTGGTAAAGTGCAGTGAGGAGCAGAAGAGGAAGTTCTCAGTTAATGACCTCAGTTTTTTTTTTTTTTGGAAACATTTATGAGCTTTAAAGAGCTACATAGATAACCATTTAAAATATCAACATAAAATAATTTGATTATGACACTCCACAATAGGTTTATGAGGACAATAACTTGATTGAATTATTAAGACTTTCACAGAACAAATTTCACTAGCATGAATCACTATATTTCTCATCTCCAAAAGGTGTTTTTTTGTTCTCGAGTTTTACTCTATAGTTTACTCTATTTTTACTTATTCTAGTTAAAAATAGAGAAATAAAATAGAGAAAAATATTTAAGGTAGATTTTAATATCAGTCTAAGATTTATGTAACATCGAGAATATTAATTACTGACAATCTAAAAAGACTAAGTATGACTTAAAACTAGTGGCAGTTAGGGACAGCTAGATGGCTCAGTGGAGAGAGTGCTGGCTTTGAAGTCAGGAGGGCCTGAGTTCAA
This sequence comes from Antechinus flavipes, assembly GCF_016432865.1. Taxonomy (NCBI): domain Eukaryota; kingdom Metazoa; phylum Chordata; class Mammalia; order Dasyuromorphia; family Dasyuridae; genus Antechinus; species Antechinus flavipes. Next base: position 560,293,575 of record NC_067400.1, read on the forward strand.
ATTTGATGACCTCAGTTTTTTCAATGAAACATAGAGAAAGGCTCTCAGCTTACAAGGAGGGGATACATTTAAGGAGGGATGAAAAGGCTTGGGAAAAGTTGCTATGGTGAGTGGAATGGTGAGTCAATTAGGGAGGCATAGAAAGATTGCCTTGCTACAAAGAGGGCCCAGTTGAAATTATGTAACATAAATTTGTAGTAGATCTAATCAGTGCCTTTTGTAATTTTCTCCAATTTCAATCAGCAAAAAAGTAGAAGTAAAGGCAGTGAATAGTGGAAGTGATCCAGGTTGGTGCTTACCAAGGCAAGATCAGCAATAGAATAGAAGAGGGGGATTTCACAAGAAGGAGACAGTGCAGAGTGGAACTGGTTCACCAAAGAGAGATCCAAATCTAGTACTTTTTCCTCTACAAAATGCTATTATTCCATGTCCAGGTCTCTAAATATAGCCTTTCTGACCCAAGTTCTTCCCTTCCTGGCTATAGTTCATCCTGTTTATTCTCTAGGTCCAGGCTGAGTGGTCCTTACCAGGACACCTGAAGAATCCCTCCAAAGACTCTTAATCCCTAGCTTTCAAACAATAGACCTTGGTTTATCTTCTGCTGAGTTAGACTTCTGTCTCCCTCAGCCCATTACTCATGGAAAAATAGAATTGGAGTCAGGAAGGACCTCAGAGACCACCCAAATCAAATTTATACATGAAAAGGAATCCTCACCCCCTCCCCAACAAATTCTACAAATGATCATCATGATGCCAGTAAAAGCTCTGGATTAGTTTTCATTGTTGTTAAGTGTTTTCCCGGCTTCCTTCCTCAAAGCTTAATTTCTTCCCTTTGCATCTTCCATTTTCTACCTTCTGTGACCCAGCAGAATCAGACAGATTTTTCTTCCATGTGGCAGCCCTTGCAATATTTGAAAGTCTACCCCCTAAGTCCTCCGTTCTCCAGGCCAAATATCCCACTTATATTCCCTTTTAACTTTTTGATTAGCTAGTTGAGGCAGCTAGTTGCACAAAAATCAGATACTTCCTATCTGTGTGATCCTGGGCAAGTCAATTTACTTCTGTCTGCCTCAGTTTTCTCAACTATAAAATGGGAATAATAGTACTTACCTCATAGGGTTGGTATAAAAATCAAATAAGATATTTATAAGCATTTAGTACAGATAGGCTAAACCAGGTTGAAAGTAATTGAAAGGCCTCAAATCCACTGGGGAATAAGGGGGATATCTATCTCAGGGATGTAAAGACTTCCCCCAGCAGAATGGGCAGATGAGAACAATTTGTTCTGGAGCAGGCGCTATGGAGCTCTTAGAGTTTGGTCCAACATGGAAGACACTAATGGGGTCACCTACTACATTCTAGACCGTCACCAGCAATCTTGACTTTTGTCTTGCCACTGCACTTTGATGACTGTAGAAGAGAAAATGAGGCTGCTGACTTTGTGCAACTCTACCTCACTTAAATCCAATTCACCTGAAGGGTAAGGTATCATTGTCCCTCTTCAAAATAAAGGACAAACAAGAAGCACAGTGCTTGACATATATTGGGTGCCTTCTAAATGCTTATTCTCTTCCCCTTCTCTATAGGTATCTAATACCCAAAACTCTTCTATGTCTCTAGAAAGAATCAAGGAAATCTGTTTCATTTGCTCATTAACAGTTAAAAGTTCCTTCAATGAGATTCATATTTAATTTCCCAAAACAAGTCACTATATATGTGGGCACTATGGAGGAAAACAATTCAACTATTGTCTTCATTCTTCTCCACTAGCCAAGAAAGCAGGGCTGGTAGAGAATACAGGGACAAAGAAAGGCAGGACATATGGATTCTCTGAAGACTAGGGAAGATTGAGGAAAGGATTATTGTATCTCCCCCAGTCCTTTCCTGAAATTCTTGGCATTTTTCCTTTGATCCAGACACATCTTCCTTCTTCCCTCCTTCCTGCAGGGACCTTATTCTTCCAAGAGCCCCATTGATTAGAGGAATTACCCATGGACAGTCCTAGGGATGGCAGATGTTATATGATAGACAATATTTCAAGACACTCCCCACCCCTTCCACACATACATAGAGAAAGAGAGAGAGAGAAAGAGAGAGAGAGAGAGAGAGAGACAGAGAGAGACAGAGAGACAGAGACAGAGAGTTCTTTTATGTTCTCCTTGCAAAAGACTGAACCCATTATCAGAGCACAAGGTCCATCAGTCCCTTGTGGCCTATGGTGGTTCCAGATGAATGGCATCTGGAGAGAGGGGACAGGAGAGTTGGCAAGGAGATGGATGAACAATATCTTTACCTTCTCTCCCTCCTGCTGATATGTGTGAGTCAGCTCACCCCAGGGAAAGGACCCAAGGGCTGAGGCTCCAGCTCACCCCCTCAAACGGTATATATAGATAGAAAGAAAGGTATAAATAGACATTAGAATGCCACAGAAATGCCGGCATTCACAGACACGGAGGTCAGCTCCTGCTGCAGCCCCAATCCCATACCTAAAGAGTGTTTGAAGACAAAAAATAATAGTCTAAATCAACAGCACTTTGTTTTTCTTGGCCTCCCAAATTTAATCTTAAATTTAATCCATTTTTAGCCCTAATCCTAGCCCTACCTTTAGCTCCAAACTAAACCTTAACTTTTAATTTGACCTTCCTAATCCTGACCTAACTCAAATCCAGAAAAAATAACTTTATCAGGACAACCAGACCTTTGCTTCTAGGTACCAAAATTTTGAAGGAACAGAAAAATTTACTTTTTCTTTCTTTCAACAATGAATGCAGGACTTGGAGAGTAAGAACAATTTGTTTAAAAAAGGAAGCTCCCAGATGATGTGCTCCCTTCCTGACCCCACCATCCCCAAAATTGAACTACAGATAAGTTCTCCCTGACTTTAGCCTTACCTCTCATGGATCCTAACAGCATCCTCATCATGCCCCACTGTCTTCCCTATCGGACAGTTCCTAATCTCGCACCTGCTTCTGACTTTAATTCTTGACCTATGCCTCAGCTTCCCTATCTGTCCCTCTCTCCCAGAAAATCTGAGCAAGAAGAAGTGGTCCCTCTGTCTATCACCTTCCTCTCTTGACCCCAGTTTCTGGCAAACTCCTCACAGCTACCACCCAAGCAATCGCTTGCATCTCTGTTGGTCACACGGGACAGACCAGACGGTGTTTTTTGCAAACTCTTGAGGGAATTAAGTCCAGATGGCTGGCTTGATCTATTCCATCTGCAATACTTGTCAGAACTGAAAAACCCCTCAAAGTTTCAGACAGTTACATTTTTTTTGGAGTCTTAAAGATGGAAAATGTGAGACCTGGGAAGAAAAAAGCCTGGAAACAAGTATGGGAAATGAGACAGGAGACTTTGCCTTCTTCCAAATAAAGTATGATAAGAAAAGTCCATATATGTGAATGCACTTGTTGAGGAGCACATGTGAATACAGCATCTATCTAGGGAAGATAATAAGCATTTATTAAGCACCTACAGTGTGCCAGACATTGTACATTTCACAACATCTTACAAATATTGTCTTATTTGATCTTTACAACCTGTGAGGAACTATTATTATTGTCATATTATGTTTCAAGAAACTGAGGCAGACAGAAATGAAGTAACTTGCTTAGAGTCACAGATCACACAACTATGACATGCCTGAGGTTAGATTTTAACTCATGTTTTCCTGACTCCGGTCCCAATTGTGCCACATAGCTGCCATATGGGCCAAGGGGCCCACAACATTGAGGCCCATTTCCAGTCATGCTTCACTTCACTCCCTGACCTTTACTTTTATTTAACCACCTTGTCATGCATACCAAACCAGACCAATCTCACCCTTCCACCTCCTATTTTACTTACTTGCTCTAGAGACATAATAAATTTATGGTTTCCCTATAGGTTCTTCTCATCATTCCTAAAACTTTCCAAACCAAAATACACCCTCCTGGCCATCATTCTTCTAAATGCACTGTCTGCACCATTAGAATGTAAGTTCCTTGAGGACAAATTCTATTTTCACTTTTGTATTTGTATCCCTAGTTCTCATCAAAGTCTTAGCAATGCTTAATAAGTATGTTCATAGTGTGTTTTTTTTAATTCATGCACAGTATACTGAGGAACATATCACTGTGTATAACTCATGTCAAAGACCCTGGAGAGTAAAATGGAAGCCAACTGAGAATGAGAGCAACAGTCTGAATGGCGCCCAGAACAGGAAAAGAGTGCCATGAAATAAGCCTTCAGGACTCCTCTAACTCCAGAATGCAAATGGGGAAAACTTGGATCTTGATTTCTCATGAAGTCATTATCTTCCATTTTCTCAATTATTATTTTTAAGGAATCATTTTCCTCAGTTAACTTTTATACTTCCTTTCCCATTTGGCCAATTTTGCTTTTTAAGGCATTCTTCTCCTCATTAACTTTTTGTCTTTCTTTTCACATCACTTTCATTTCTCTTCCCAATTTTTCCTCTACCTCTCTTACTTGATTTTCAAAATTTCTTCTGACTTCTTCTGTGACCTGAAACTAATCTTTTTTTTTACCTTGGAGGCTTTGGATGTAAGAGCTCTGACTCTGTTATCATCTTCTAAGTGTGTATTTTGATCTTCCATGTCACCATAGTAGTTTTATTTGGTCAGACTCTTTTTCTGTTGTTCACTCATTTTCCCAATCTATTATTTGGCTTTTAATTTTTTGTTAAAATATTTTAATAACTTTTGGAATTTGAAACTATGGCCAAAGGGCTATCAAACTGTGCATACCCTCTGATCCAGCAGTGTCTCTACTGGGTCTGTGTCCCAAAGAGATCACAAAAAATGGACAAGGACTCATATGTGCAAAAATCTTTCTAACAGCTCTTTTGCAGTGGTAAAGAACTGGAAAGTTAGTGAATGTCCATCAGTTGGGGAATGTCTGAATAAGTTATGATATATGAATGTAATGGAATATTATTGTTCTATAAGAAACAATCAGCAGGATGATTTTAGAAAGTCCTGGAGAGACTTACATGAACTGATGCTGATGCTGAGTGAAATGAGTAGAACCAAAAGAACATTATACACAGCAACAAGATCATGTGTTGATTAACTCTGATGGACTTAGCTCTTTTCAATAATATGGTGATTCAGGCCAATTCCAATGACTTGTAATGGAGAGAACCATCTGCATCCAGAAAAAGGACTATGGAGATTAAATGTGGATCACAAGGTAGTACTTCTAGTTTTTTGTTGTCCCCTTCTTGTTCTTTTTTTTTCTTTTTCTTTTTTTTTCCTTTTTGATCTGATTTTTTTTGTATGATAAATGTGGAAATATGTTTAGAAGAATTGCATGTGTTTAACCTCTATTGGATTACTTGCTGTCTAGGAGAGGGAAAAAAATTGTAACACAAGGTTTTGCAATAGTGAATGCTGAAAATTATTTTTGCAAGTATTTTAAAAATAAAAAGCTATTATGAGAAAGATAAGTGAAGTAGGGCTCTGTTTCTAGGATGAAGTGTACAATGTCCCAAGATTCAGGACTTAAGAACTCCCACAGCCTGCTCCTGATTTTCTGGTGCCATAATTGTGTTCATGTAACCAATCTTTCCTGTCAACCTTCCAAATCACCTTCAACTTTAAAATTATTCCTCTCCATCTTTTTCTGGGTTCTGATGCTCTAAAAATTTCTTTGGTCATTATTTAAAGGTATGTGGAGGAGTTTGGAGTACAATTCAGGTGAATTCCTACATTTACTCCACTATCTTGGCTCTGCCTCAATGGGGAGAACTTGGGAAAAAAATCACTGGAAAAGGAATCAAAGGATCCAGGTTTGCATCTTGAGTATTCTCCAACTACACTTTTTTTCATTTGTAAAATGTGAAGTTCAGGAAGCATGTCCTGCTGTCCAAGTCAGAGTAGGGTCAACTCTGAGGCCCACTGAGCATGAAGAGTAAGCAAGACAGTCCCAAAAAGTGCCCTTTTCTGAGGGAGGGATGATGGGAGGGAGAAAGACATGTGTCTTTGACTAATTCTCCTACTATTGAACATAAAAATTTTACTGTAAAAATTAGGGGCAAACTCAAAGATGCCATCTATTGAGATAAGAACTCATTATTTAACAATAACTATTGGGAGAACTGGATGGCAAAAACTGAGCAAAGACCAAAATCTCATACCAGAAAATCAGGATAACCCCAAATTGGGTGCATAATTGGCATTTAAAGGGTGACATCATAAACAAAATAGTGGAATATGAAAGATGTTATTTATCAGATCTATGAATGAAGGGATATTCCTGAATAATAAATAAAAAGGTTCACAGAAATTTAAGAGAAACATAAAATATAAAATGTTTTACACAAACAAAACCAATGCAGCTAAAATTAGAAGAAAATCAAGAAATTTGGGGGATTTTTTACAACAAATTTTTATAATAAAAATCTCATTTCTTTAAAAAATATGTGGAATTTAGTCAAATTTATAAAAATAAAAGCATTCCCCAACTGATAAGTAGTCAAAGAATATGAACAGGCAAGAAGGAAAAAATCAAAATGATCAATAACCATGTAAAAAAATCTAAATCATTAATTATTAGAGAAATAAACATTGAAACAACTTTGAAGTACTACCTCACAGCTATCAGATTGGCTAAGATAACAAAAAATAAAAATGACAAATGTTGTAAAGATGTGGGGAAAAAATAGGAACATTAATGCCCTGTTAGTAGAGAATTTATAGCTGAAAGTAAAATAAAATTAAATTTAAAATTTAAACTTAAGAAATTAGAGATGAGAGAGGCAACCTGATCTAGGTCTCTGTGGTTATATTTGCCAAGATATTAGGTGACATCCTAATGTTTTCCAGAGCAAGACACACAAAGCAAGCTATACCTTAAACTTAGCAAAATAAAATTCCTTTGTGCTACCCTCTGGATGATCTCACCCTCTGGCAAAATCACACAATTATTGTATTGTTTTGGCTAGCACCAGGTGTTCTCTAAGCTCAGACAAGTTATAGTCATGAAACCCTGCTATGAATCAAACTTGTCCCAAAATTGCTATTATCCCTCACTATCAGAGCCAAAGCTCATTGTACAATCATTGGTATAAATATCGAGATTTCTCACACTGCTTTACTCACCCATCCCACCCCCGACTAAAGATAGGGTCCTTCTTGTGTCCTTTGTTTTAAGACATTTCTCTCACTTTGAAATGAAACTTCCTTCTCCAATTTCTAGCTTGCTCTGTTCAGCTCTGGCCATCCACAGATTAGAAGTTGGTTTGGTCTGCTTGACATTAATTGGTGTCAGAAGTGGGATTGGACATAGAAGCAGGCCATTAGACTCTCTGGTATCAGTGGGAAGGAACTAAGCATCATTCAAAATTTATTTCTCCAGAAATCAACACACATATACCTCATCTGGTGAGTCCTCTGCCCTTCTACATATGATCCTCCTGCTTTGGTCAAGCTCACCATTCTTTGTGAAAGAAACCCCAAGGATCCTTCAGTGACCTAATTTGTCTCAGATCTCTCTAATGAGAATATGCTTTCATATCTCTACTTTTGTTTGCTTTTTTTTTTATTGCATGCCTTTGTAAAATGTAACTGTGTGTCTCTTGTCTTTCTGCATACCCCTGTGGTTTTTTAAATTGCACATCTCTGTAAAGTTGAAACTGCCCATCTCAGTAACCATGTGTCTCTGTACGTACTGGAAATGTGTGCTTTATTAAAACTCTCTGTTTGTATTTGTTTTGTCATTTTGTCTGTGTTTATATCATTGTAAAATGTAAAATGTCTGGGTCATGTTTGTGTTGTGAGCTGGATCCTGTTATTTTGAAAGATTTAGAATGCAGCCAGCCAGAAAAACTTACAAGGACTGTAACCAGAGAATTTAACAATGGGGAAAATTAGTGAACTTTCATAATTGAAGCATTTTTCCCAGTAAACAGAACTCTCACTTTAGGCTTTCTGTGGGTAATCATATTAGAAGAAAAACAACTGTAAGACATTTTTTCTGTAATTTTATTATTTCTTAGGTGGAAATTAGAGAAATAAAATCAGATAATCAATGTTTGTGGAACTACTGAAAACATCTTAGCAGATTAAGGAATTTGAAGATAAATCATTTTAATTTTGAAAGAACTCCTGAGACTTTGGAGTAATTTCAGAAATTTAATCCCTTCAGAATGTCTTAGTAAGTTTTGGGATACCACTCTATAGAATTTTTTTCAAGAAAAAATAAGAATTAGATTTTATAAACGTTTTCAAAGTAAATGGCAAGATTAATAGTTTCATGTTCTAAAGCAATGAAAGAAGGCAGTTAGTTTAGAATTAATTCAGAGTGAAGAAAGAAATAATAATAAGTAAATTGTTTGCATTTTATAGCATCCTCTTGTTAACCCTTCCTTGAATAATTGTTATTTATTTAATTTTTATTAGTTTTATTATTAATTTAATTTATTTTTATTTATTATTTATTAATAATTATTTATTAATTGATTAATTTAATTAATTATTTAAGCCAGAGAGTCTCTATGATTCCCCCAGTTCAGACACCCTTTTCCCTCTCTCTACTAACCCCAACATCTCTCAGGTCAGATTTTCAAATACAGATGTTAAAAATGCTGGAAAAATGTAGGGAAACTTGGATTATATTCTGGTTGTAGAAATATATTAGCTATGTAATCTTATGCAAATTATCCTATCTCTGCCTCAGTTTATTGATCTCTATAAGAGAAAAATAATAATGGTACTCAACCCACAAGGTTGTTTCGAGGATCAAAATAATATAAAAATTGTAAAGTGCTTAAGACAGTGACTGGAATATGCTAAGCACTTCATTATTGTTACTTCTTTAATTGAATACAATTTTTCCATACTGATAAATCTGAAGTAGTTTTAAAATGCCAAAGGTAATAAGATCAATGATTTTTACATATGATCATTTGGAAATTCAATTTATGTCATCTGAAGTTTGTTGTTTGTGTTATTATTGCATTTCTAAATTTAGACGAAACAACTTTTTAAATTTGACTTATTGCACATGAATTGGACTTTTTAAAGGATGAGATAAAAAAATATGTATTTGAAAACTAAAATATTTAATAAAATATATTTTGTTATAAGGAGGAGGAGGAGAAGTTGTTGTTATTGTTGTTTACTATAATAGCAAATTTTCATTTGAAATTCTTGGCTATTATAAAAGTGTAGAGGGTGGTTTAAAGATGTAGCTTCAACATATCAATAATGAGTCAACTAGGAGATATTTGCTGTATGTTTGAAGCTCCAGAATATGAATAGTTTTAAATTATACATATAGGATAAATGAAATGCTGTTAGGGAAACATGAGGAAAGATATTCAAGCCCTAAGTTGTAATTAATGAAGTTTTGCTATTTCAGGCAATAATTCCAGTTATCATAATTTACTATTCTTTTGAGTTTTAATTATAAGGATAGTTGTTTGAATTGTCATGAAGCCAATAGCATAAAATGGCATGTGCTGTCTAGGAACTGATAAAGGTAGATGTCTGTTCCTGAAAACAGATTTGGGGATGATCTCAGCACAGCCTGGCTAGGACTCTCTTGATTGTATTTCTCCATTGTGCTATTTCCTTTCTGAAAAGGAAAATTCCCCACCTGGTTAATCCTGAGCCTTATTTTTATCACCTTATGACTACATGATTGGCTGTCAGATATGACTCATGCCTGGAATCAAACAGAGTTAAGGGAGTTTTTCTTCCTGTTATGATATATGGCATTGTTATAACCATGTCCCTCTTTTTCCTTATGTAGCAAATTTCTATAATCAAGAAGTTTTATAAGTACAATACTAAATTGATTAAATAATAGGTTGATACTAGAACATTTCTGAATTCCTATAACAGGATGCAAGAATGAACATCTTACAGTTTTAACCTATACTTGTGGTCAAATTATAATATGGGTATGATATTCTCTTAAGTGGGAAATGATTAGACAAAGTCATAAAACAAAGATGTAATGTAAAAAGTTTTCTAAGTAAATGGAATAGTAAATTTTGAGAAAACAAAAGGATTAAACTGTTTTCTCTAAGAATTATATACAGATATCTATGATTGACTTCCAAATTTATCTATCAGACTTGGAGTGTGTTTTAGTAATAAGTTCTAAATATTGGATTAAGGGTTTTACACAAAAATTGTGTTGATAACAGTAAAGAAAATGAAACTATTTTTCCTATTCTTAAGGTATTTATAATCTTAAAGGGTAGAAGAGTTCATTTTGCAGTTGGACCCTCATAAATTTTTAAAAGATTCTTATACCGGGTACATGATTTAGGTAAGGATAGAAAAAGTAAATGGTATATAAACTGAAATTATCTAAAAACTTCTAGATTTGGAATTAGAGAAGCAGAGTCCCTTTAGAACTGCCCTGAGAATAAAGCCTATTGAATAAAGCTGATTAAATGTATATTGAGAATAGGTTACTAAGATACAAGGATAATTAATATAGCATCAAGTAATCATTAATTAATTAATTATTAATGATTAATTAATATAGCATCAAGTAATAAATAATATTGGTAATAACTAGTGTATTTGTTTGATCTTTTATTTATATTTGTTTATACTTAAGTTTTCTTGATTATCTTTTAATTATTTAAACTTTCTAAGTAGTTTGATCTATAATATGAAATGAATGTGATCTGACTTGATGAATTTATTATGATCATGAGTTTATGAAAAACATTAACTTGTTTGAATTTATCTCTGCATGGCCAGGAAACTAGATCTCTATATGCTATTTGGAGATCCTTAACCATGTATCTATGTTATGCTGACTAAAAACTCAAATCCAGAGTTTAATGCAAGGATTTTTCTTATCTGAAAACTGGTCCCATGCTGATCATTCTTTCTAAAGGTCCCAACCAGATCCTTCTCCTACTCCCACAGCTGCCAAATTTAGGGTGTGGACTCCTGGACCATCTCCTGAGTGGACAACATATTCTTCAAGGTCAATCTAGTATAGACCCAGAAGCAGTAAACATCCAGATGAGACAACTATCCCAAGATTCCAGATGAAGGCTGATTATGCTGAACTCTGCCCTTTTGTTATGTGCTCAACCACCAAGGACCTGAATTAAATTCATGGTGACATTTTTTTCCTCTACATTCTTCCCCCTTCCTTTTCTGCTTGCAAATAAACAATGGCTAGCAATAATACCTGGAACACATTTCCATCTATTGGGTTAGATTTCCCACCCCCAAGAACTGACCTCATGGGATAAAAATGATCATCCTGGCCCAACTGTCCCCTTGTGGGCACCTCTACTTTATTGACCAAAAGGAGAGGAGTTACTTCAGACCCACCTCCCTTTGGCCAAAAAGGGAAAATGTAAAGATATTAGGAAACATCCTGTTTTCCAGAGCTAAGTCCTAGAAATCAGGCTGTGCCCTGAGCTTGGCATAACAACAATCCTTTGTGCTTTCCTTCTGAGTGATCTCATCCCATGTCAAAATTACATAATTCTTGTACTGCTTTGACCAGCATCGGGTCCTGAGTTCAGACAAGTTCTAGTCATGAAGCCCCCTATGAGTCAAACTGGTCACATTGTTGCTGTTACTCCTCATTTCCAAGGCTACAACTCACTGCACAATCATGGTATAAATACTGATATGTCCCCACATTGCCTCAAGTACCCCCCAATTAAGAGCAGGATCCCTATATGTGTGTCCTTGTTTGCAAGCCATTTCCCTCACTTTGTGTTTGATTCCTGACTCTCCCATCTCTAGCCTGTTCTGTTTAATTCTGGCCATCCACAGGTTAAAGTCCATTTGAGCTTAGTTGACATATTAATGGGTCTCTCTCTACCCAGGTATCCTAATTTGGTATCTGTTGGCAGTTGCTGTCAACAGAAACTACTTTTAAGATAGTAGAAAGGGACGCTTTCATAGAAGACTGGGAGTTGGTAAGTCCAAAGCTCTCTTAGCCTTGTCAGAAAGTGTAAAGTAGGTCAGCTAAACTAAAAATATCTGGGGGTTCTAGTGAAGTGCAAAGTTTAGACTCTGTCCTGGACCTTCTTCAAGAATCACACATAAATTTGGAACTGGAAGAGAGACCTTAGAAGGACATCTATTGCCTGATTTTACAGATAAGGAAACTAGGCCCAAAATGACTTATCCAAGTAACATAGTCAAGATTTGAATCCATGTCCTCTGAGTCTATTTCTATTTCTCTTTTCTCTCTCCTATCAACTCTCATTGATTCATTTTTGATCTGAATGTAGCCCTGACTAGGACATATCTGCTTTAGATTTTATCCAAGGGATCAGAACATTAAAGATAAACTGATTAGACAGATATTTTTCAGTCCTCTTCCTCAACTCTACCCCAAAGAGAGAGTTTTACTCCGACATTGGGACTAGTAAGGATAACCAAGTCTCAAACTTTCTGCTGATGCATAGAAAGGAAAAAGGAAGAAAAGATGAGAGATCCTGAAGAGATAGAAGCTATAGAGAGCCTGTTACCAAGAGCTCATCAGTCCTAGGAAACCAGAACCAGTAATATCAAGAAATCCTGCAAAAACTCCATCAGAATGAATCATGTATTTCTTAAATCCCTTTTGGTTGCAGTCAGGGGCCAGAGATTTTTCATTTCTTTCTTCCCAGGTCCCTCTCCCTGACTGTACTTCTTGAGTGATATCTCCCTAAAGCATGAGAGACTCTATCTTTGTTTCTTAAAAGTTGGCTTACCTTTGTTCGTTTACTTTGTTTTCTTAGGCAAATGTGGTTAAACTGTAGATAAGAATCTGCTAAATTATGTGTGCTATTATTTTCATGAAATGTTGAGTGAAGTGATTGGGAACAGCCTAGGAGGGAAGACAGATAAATTGAAAACTGACTTATTTTGCCAAAGTAAGATTTCTGGCGGGGGGTTCAGAGCTTAGGGGGGAAATGATATTGATTTATTTTTCTTTCTTTTCCTTTCCTTTCTTTTACTTTTTTTTCTCACAACTTCCCAGGGCAAAGAGAGTACATTTATCACAATCCCTCTGGACAAATGAATTAGCAGCAGTAACTGGGAATATAATTGGCTAAGCTGGCATTGAAGCAAGAGTTAACCATTATTATGGTCTGATTTTTTTAAAAATCACTCCTATAGAAGGAAGGTTCCAGGGAATGGCTAAAGAGAAAGTAGGAGAAAAAGCCCTGCTCAGAAAAGGGAAGAGTAAGGGAATCTGCCAGTTCTATCTGCCTGCATTAACTCAGCCTAATACCATGACCATATTATCATCAATCACTATCATTTATACAGTGCTTTAAGCTTTGCAAAGCATTTTATATTATCTTATTTGATCCTAACAACAATCTTGGAAAGTATTTACCATTATTATTCCCCCATTTTACACATGACGAAACTGACATAGGAACAAGTGATTTGCCCAGGGTGTCAAACAGCTAGTAAGTGTCTGAGACTGGGTATCAAATTCATGTCTTCTTGACTACAGGACCAATATTCTACTAACTGTGTCCATGTACTTGCTTCTATATCTACAAAGATCAGACCCATATCTATATATCTACTCCTGCTGTCTCCTGAATTTTAGTCTGGTATCATCAACTGTGTACTGTCGCTATCCATCTAAATATTCCATTAAGATGGAAAATTCAACATGTCCAAAATGAAACTTATTATCTTCCCCACTAAGCCCACCCCTCTTTTAAACTCTGATTTCTGGCACCACTATCTTTCAAGTCACCCAAGATTACAGCTTTGGAATTTTCCTTAAAACTGAACTCTCCTTCTCACCTTCCATATTCAATTAGCTACTAAAGGTATTGATTCTCCTTTCACAATATCTCTTAAATCCTATTTTTTCTAGGGTAAAATACAAACTGCTCAGGTTGGCATTTAAATCCCTTCAATAATCTGTCTTCAGCCTACCTTTCCAGGTTTTTTGCCCATTCTTTCCCTTCTTACTCTGTATTCTGGGCAACCTAGTCTACTGATGTTTCCTAAACTTGACATTCCATCTCCTCCCATCATTCTTTTTCACAGGTTGTCACTTGTGGCTGAACCGCATTCCTTCCTGACCTCTGCTTCTTAGAATCCTCAATTTCCTTCAAAGCTCAGCTCAAAAAACCCCTTTAAGGACACCTTCCTGACCCATCCAGGTCTTAGCTAATTTGACTTCAAATTATCTTGTATTTGTTGATCTATGCATCATGACTGAGCATTGTGTCCCCCTCAAAAATATAATAGAATACAAATTCTTTGAGGGCAGGAACTATTTCGCTTTGGTTTTGGTGTCTACAGATTTATTTTGTTGTGTTAATTTTTTTTAGGTCATGTCTGACTCTTTATGACCTCATTTGGAGTTTTCTCAGCAAAGATACTGAAGTGGTTTGCCATTTCCTTCTCCCACTCATTTTATGAATGAGAAACTGAGGTATACATGGTTAAGTGACTTACCCAGAGTCATACAGCTAGTAAAGGTCTCATGTCAGATTTGAACTCAGGATGATGAGTCTTCCTGACTCCATATCTGACTATCCACTGCTTAATAAATATTTGTTTGTTCTTTTCAATTAAATTGAATTGAACAGTGTGGGTGTGGCATAAAGCCAGGTATGTGCTGGAACCAACTCTAATGGGCTTTCAAAAACCAAGCATAAAATTTTCAATATAAGCATTTATGCTTTGCACATCAACAAAAGCTACAAGGCAGTGTTTATCCTATTGTTGTGTTGATTTCTCAACATAAAGAAGTGATGGAGAAAATGTTAATAATGAAGATTAAACTTTAAAGGGTGTCTGTATACATTTTTTTCAGAGAACTGGTTGTTAAATATTTACCAGCATGCCACTGAATAAAAGTAATGTAATTTCTGTATAAATTGGATGTAATGAAGGAGGCAGTAAACCTGCTAGATTTTTCCCTAGTAAGATCACATCTGGAGGATTATATCCACTTCTGGAGGCCATGTTTGAGAAAAGACATAAACAAACTGGAGAATGTCCAGGCAGCCAGGATGTTGAAAGGAATGAAGATTATTTCATACAAATATCAGAGGATGAACATGGAGAAACTGAATCCAAAGAAAGGAAACTTTCTACGAAAGAAGTGAAGGTGGCTTGGAGGGAAGGAAGGAGATAGGAAAGGACAGAAGAGGAAAAGAAAAGAAAAGAGAGGGCAGTACAAGACAGGACAGGACAGAAGAGAACAGGACAGAGAAGGACAGAACAGGACAAGAGAGGAGAGGAGGAAAGAGGAAAAGAGAAAAGAGGGATGGGAAGGGGAGGAGAAAGGAGAAAAAGGGGGAGAAGGGAAGAGAAGGGGAGGAGATGTGTGGGACAGCTATGACTTCAACCCAAATTAAAGTTAGAGACTCTCAAGATAAAAAGCAAAAAAGGATTGATTATGATCTTCAGAGAAAGAGCAACTCCCAAAAGATGTCAGTAGAGAAATGCAAAACACAAACTACAAAACATAAGATTATATAGACCCAAACACAGAGGCCCCCACCTCCACCTGACCTTTTCTCCCATTGTCTGGGGAGAGCCTAGGCTTACACTCTAAATGAGGAAATCTATCCCAGAAACAAAAGAATACTAATAAATAACAAACTCTTTACCAATCAATTACTTAAATTCCAATTAAGAGGTGGAAAGAACAGGAGGGGAAATGTTCATCCAAGACAATCAAATACCCAAAGCTTTTTAGCTATAGCTCAACTTGTTATTGCAAAGTATCAAATCACAATTAGGGCATAAGTTGACATCTTTATTAGGGGTCTTCACTCAGTTTATCCCATTCAGAGAAGTGAAGAGAGGGAGAAAATTTGGAGCTCAAAATTTCTAAAGAAAGTGAATGTTAAAAATTGTTTTTACATAAAATTAGGAAAATAAAATCTACTAAAAAAGAAAAGAAAGAAGTTTAAATTCTAACAAGCAAGCCGACACAAAAAGAAGCTGAAAAAAGAGGGTAAAGGGATGACCAAGGGACCCAGCACAGAGGAATGGTTTTGAAGTCCAGTCAGGAAAAGGATTGGAAAAAAATAGAGACAAGCCAGCCTAAATTCTTCCACAAAATGGAGGCTCCAGGAAGAACACAGTCAAAGGAAATTTGGCAGAATCTAGGAACACTTCTGATTCTGGGTTCTTAGAAGAGATCAATTTCAATTTGTGATGAAAGGATTGATCTGGGGCCCAAAGAGAAAGGATCTTATTTTCTTTGGCACCTAGGGAATATTAATTAAAAACTAGAACTATCAGGAACACATGTATTGAGTTCCCTATCACCTGAATCTTTGCATAGGCCATCCCTCTTCCTCCATCATGAGCTCCCTCCAAGTTTCAAATCAAGTATCACTCCCTATGGGAAACCTTTCCAGATCTTGCCAGTTGTCAGATTTCTCTCCCTCCTCAAAGCACATTTTCATCTGTTTATTGTTGGATCCATCCAGTAGAATCCTCTTAGAAGATAAGATCTTTTTTTCTTTTATCTTTTCATCTAGTGTTTTGCAAATAATAAGCTTTTAATAAATGCTTGTTGGCTTGGCTTAGCTTGGATTTAATTGGATTAAATAGAACTGGATGAGATTAGATTGGATTGGATTGAAGTAGATTAGATGAAATTGAATTGCGAATTTGGATCAGAAGAATAGTTGCTAAAAGTTTTTTCCAGCCCTGAGAATCATCCTTAGAATCATCTGAAAATCAGCCAGTGTGATATAGTGGTGAGAATGCTAGATTTGGAATCAGGGAAGACCTGGGCTCAAATCCTATTTCAAACCCTTTATAGCTATGTGACTCCTGGAAAAATCATTTAAACTATCTTCACCTCAGTTTCCTCATCTGTAATAGGAAGGATTTGGACTTTATGATCTCTGAGATCATTCTTAGCTCTAAATCTCTGAGCCTATGATCTCTTCTATGTATAACCTCTTTTGGTGTTGCTGTTGCTCAGTCCTTTCAGTAATGTCCAACTCTTCACAGTCCCATTTGGGGTTTTCTTGGCAAAGATACTGGAGTAGTTTGCCAATTCCTTCTCTAGTACATTTTACAGATGAGGAAACTGAAGTAAACCGGGTTGTGACTTGCCCAGAACCACCCAACTACTAAGTGTCGGCGCTTTATCCACTGCACCACCCTGCTACTCCAGAGCAGTTGTGTGATGCAGCAATAAGACCCCTAGACTTGGGAATCAGAAAGACAGAGTTTATATAAGTTCCTTCTTTGTATCCCCTAGCACATGGCACTCTCTGATACATAGTAAGTGCTTAATAAATACTTGTTGACTTGATAGTCATTATTGTCAAGTCAAGCAGAGCTTCCTGGCTCTAAGGCAGGTTGCTGAATATTCTGAGTTGCCTCCCTCTTATAAACTCTAAAATGCTAACTAATTGGGAATTATCATTGTCATTATCTCTACTATCTCACTGAAACCAGGAACCTAGTCTCTCAAAAGTGGATTTTAGGATTATGGATTTAAAACTGGAAAGAACCTTAGAAGTCACCGAGTCCAATCTCTTCATTTTTACAGTTGAGGAAACTGAGACTAAAAAAAATTAAGTGACTTGTCCAAGTTTATTTACACAGTTAATCTGTATTTAAGACAAGTTTTAACTTAAGATTTCCTGATTTAAAATTCTCTATCTCTATCTTTATCTCTGTCTCTGTCTGTCTCTGTCTCTCTTTCTTTCTCTCTCATTATAGAGAATAGGTCTGTTTGTACAGCAAAACTAGGTAAAGACTTGCCTACCTCCTCACCTGATATATTGAGATAGACCAAGATTTTTTGCCCTGGGAATCTGGGAATCATTAAAACAGAATTCAAAGTCTTAGAGAAGCCAAGAGTGCAATTTTCTAGCGTAACCACTGCAGACAGTGCCCAGGGTAAGGATGTTGAGAGAAATTGTTTTCAGCCATCTTGCCTGGAAACTCCTGGAGTTTGAGCTCCATGCTAGACACTAAAGGGCATGTGACTAATAGAAAGCCCCTGTCCTGGAAAAGGCCTGGCACAATAGAGGAAATGTGTCCCCTGACCCTCAGAGACACACTGGTCTGAGGTGGGAGACATGACTGTGTCCACAGACAGCTCCGGTCTGAGAGAGAGCCAGATTCATTGCCTTCAGGAGCCCCTGGTCTGATGGGGAAATGCAGTCCCTGTACTCTGAGAACCTCTAATCTGTGAGGGAGACAAAGTTGGAGAGGTCAGAGCTCTCAGGCATTCCCAGAATCCCCTCCTTCCCCCAATATCTCCCTTGTCTCTTCCTGCTCCTAGTTCATAAAGATGGACACAAAGTGAGCACTCAGCTGTCATCTCTGCATACAAATCTGGTGCGTCCTGTCACTGCTGCTCATCAGGGACAGACACAATCCCTGGGCAGCATTGAAGAAAGGCCCTGGGCCTTTGGCTAGTGAGAGCTGAACTGTATTCAGGACTTTTGAGATGGCCATGGGGGCTCCTTGGAAAAGCAAGAGGACTCACTTGGAGCCTCCTCCAACCCTAGACTTTCTCTCATTCCTTTCTCAAAATCTGACCAAATGATTTCTGCTGAAATAAACATAAGAATTGAGCTAGAGAGAAGGGGGGGGGGAGAGAAGGAGGGGAGTTAACTCTACACATCTGTGTCTTCTTTTGTGTGAATACATGCATCTCAGTATAGATTTGTCCATGTGCCTGCATGTGTACTTGTGTCTGTGAGTATAAATTGTCAATTTTCTAACTATTTTTTGCTCCAGTTTTTAAAAATAAGTTATGTGGGTGTTCCAAAAATCTTAGTTTAGAATCTTACTTCCAAAAATCTTAAGTTTTAATGACTAAACCTGCTCTAAATTTTTTAAAATATCCTATAGTTTTGTTTTTTCCATTGCATGGAACAACTACCTTTTATTTCTCATATAACAAGTCATTTCCAGATATATATTTTGCATCCACCCCCTCCTGCCCCACTCCTTCCCTCCACATTTACTCCCTTATAACAGAAAAAAAGTTAAGAAATGAAATGAAAACTAGTGAGAGTGAACATCTGACATTGCATGCAGTCTGCAACACTCTGCCCACATAGTCCCCCTTTATTTTCCATTCTCTGAGACCAAGATTACTTGTTACAATTATTCAGCGTATTACAAATACTCAGCTTCCTTTTAAAGTTCTTTTTATTTATGTTATTGTCATAACATAAATGTGACAAGTAGGGGGTTCAATGAAATTGAAGTCAAGAAGACCTGATTTCAAATCCAGCCTCATTCTTTAGCTGAGTGAATTTAGACAAGTCACAATCTCTGTTTGCATTCTGTTTCCTTATTTGCAATATAGGAATTATAATCATACCTATTTCCCAGGGTTGCTGTGAAGATAAAATTAGATAATATTTGTAAAGTGTTTTGTAAACCTTAAAGCATCATATAAATACTCCTTATTTTTGTATATTTTGTTCTCCTGGTTCTACTTACTTTGCTCTTTTTCAGCTTCTCCAGGTCTTCCCTCGTTTCTCTGAATTCCTTATATTCACCACTCCTTACTGAACAATGGAGTTCCCTCGCATTCATATATCACCATTTGTTCACCCATCTCCTGGTCAAGGAGCATCCACTTTGTCCCTAATTTGTTTGCAAGCACAAAAAATTTTTGCTTTGCTTTAACAGAAAAAAAGACAAAGGACAAGAAAGCAGGTTGATGTGATCCCCACAAATCTCCAGGTTGTATAGACCTTCACCACCAGGTGGTCACAGTAAAGCTTCATGATAGGACAGATGTGGCCAAATATAGCAGGTTATGACAAACTCCAGCATCCCACACTATTCTTCTCCTAAAGGTCTAAAATCAGAGGAAAGAAAACATGGGCCTCTGAGAGCAAGAAGGGAGGGAAAAAAGGTCAGCCCTTTGCTTGTCTAAATGGCTCCATCTGAACAGAATGTCTGGTGCTGTTAATGGAGAAAGCCAGGATCACACCAAGGACAGCGGCCTTGAGAAGCAGTCAGACAGCCTGGGTCACAGTTGTGACAGATAGCCCGCCCGAGCCCTAGGTCCATGCTGCTTAATTTTAAACATGCCCACTTTCATTAATGTCTTCATACTATTTGGTGTTCATAGAATTTTAGAACTAAAAGGGAATGGTAAAGACAATCTAGCCCTAGCTGATCATTTTACAAACAAGGAAACCAAGACCCAAAAAATGATGTATCCAAGTTCAACTGTGTGGATAAGGGTTTCCTTTCTCCTAAACAAGGGCAAATTCCATGATATCATGTTGCCATTTGGGGTTTTTTTGCTTCCAGTAACATGATTCTAAACCTCATTTTGCTTTTTTTCTTTCTTTTCCAAGCCTGTATCACCACTTCCTCTGTATGATATGCCATCCATGCTACAACCAAAAAGGGAAAAAAACCACCATATTTAAATGTGAGAACCTGAACTGGAATCCCAAGTCTGTCACTATATGACCTTCAGCAAATCACATCATCTCTCTGGGCTTCAGTGGGTTCAACTGTAAAATGGATTAAATGAATTCTAAGGTCTCTTCCAGCTTCAGATCCCACAACCTCTGTTCATGTCAGATCCCAGAGTATACCACACAGAACACTATCTGCTATCATTGGAAGCAACATTATCAGCCTTCCATGTAAATAAGGAAACATGACTTCCCTCCACAGGGCCAAGACTACCACAGACATCTGTCCTTTTGCATTTCCCAGTCTGCTTATTCGTTCATATGTCTGAAAAATTGAACTTAAAATTTATCAGATGCCACTGGTCACAGGGAGTTCAGTTCTTCCAAGGGAGGATGAATAACCAGAATTCTAGACTTCATTTACTTATTTTGGGAGGGTAGACAGTATTGACAAGAGGGAAAAGAGCTGCCTTTGGAGGCAAGAAGACCTGGTCTGATTTTGACTTTGACTACGGGAAACCCTAGGAAAGTCATTCAAATTTTAAGACTATAAGTTGCAGAACAATTATCAATCTGTTTTGATAAAGGGGACTTCCTAACCAGTATTGAATAAATAGATGGATGAATAAATGCAATATTTTAAGTGTTTTCTATATGAAAAGAACTATGCTAAACACAAGAAAATATTTTTTTAAAAAACAGATACTCCCTGCTTTCAAGAAACTCACATTAGTGGAATCCAATGGATCAGAAAAAAAAAAAAACATAAAACTATACTGACCTATCAGAAGAATTCTAGAGACAAATGCACTTACATTTCATCATTACATTAAGCAAAGTTTCTCATACTGTTCTTGTGGACAAAATAGAGAAATAAGGGTAAATCTTGGGGGGGGGGAGGAAGGGAGGGGAAAAAACGAAACATAAGTGATTGCAAGGGATAATGCTGTGTAAAAATTATCCTGGCATGGATTCTGTCAATACAAAGTTATTATTAAATAAAATTAAATTTTAAAAAAAAAGAGAAATAAGGGCAAGAAGAAAGTGCAGTTAGTAGGATTTGGAACTAGTTGGATAATGATAACCAAAAAATTGTCAGTAACCACTTAATGTCAACTTGAAAGAATGTCTTCAGTGGAGTGCCCCAGGGATCTGTTTCTAGCCCTGTAAGATGTTCAATAATTTTAGCAGTAATTTAGATAAGAGCACAAATTATATACTGGTCAGATCCAAAGCTGACATAAAACTGAGAGGGATAGTTAAAATATTGGGTGAAAAAGTGAAGATCCCCAAGGTCTCTACTGACTAAAATATTAAACCAATTGAGTCTGAAAAAAATGTGATGCAAAATCCAAAACTTAGATTCAAAAAATGCATTTTCACCAAAACAGGATGGAAGAGATATAACTAGACAATATAAAGATGATCTGGGGGCAAGGGTTTGGTGAATGTAAACTGCATGAAGAGTATGCATGTGACACAGAAAACAACCACAAAAGTTAATTCAAGCCAAGCATAAAATTTTTTTAAGTGCCATTATATATGGAACAAAACTGAGTTCTCTTCTCCTTGATCTTGGTCAGGCTATATCTGGAATCTTTTGGTCAGTCTAGGAAGCATATTTCAGAAAGGATATAGACAAGCTGAAATTTGTTCAGAATGGACAACAAAAATAGTGCAAGTTTTAGAAAACACATTATTTGAGAAGCATTGGAAGGAACTGGGGAATGTTAAGCTTGGAAAAGAGAAAGTTGGAGCAATTAGATGGCACAGTAGATAGAGCACTAGCCCTGAAATCAAGAGGACCTGAGTTCAAATCCAACTAGCTGTGTGACTCTGAGTGAGAATGAGGAATCATGTCAAGGATGGACAGAAGCAGCTACACCCAAAGAAAGAACACTTGCAAATGAGTATAAACTGCTTGCATTTTTGTTTTTCTTCCCAGATTATTTATACCTTCTGAATCCAATTCCCCCTGTGCAACAAGAAAACTGTTCAGTTCTGCACACATATATTGTATCTAGGATATACTATAACCTATTTAACATGTAAAGGACTGCTTGCCATCTGGGGGAGGGGGTGGAGGGAGGGAGGAGAAAAATCGGAACAGGAGTGCAAGAGATAATGCTGTAAAAAATTACCCTGGCATGGGTTCTGTCAATAAAAAGTTATTAAAAAAAAAAGAGAGAGAATGAGGAATCATGGATGGAAGTTACGAAAACAGAGATTAAGGTTGAATGTAAAGGAATATTATTGTTTCCAATATCCTTAATCATCATTAAGGTGGTTGGTCAGGGGATAATGCTGATGAAGATAAAGGTCACTTCTCCACAAGAGTTGCTTTTTTTGATTTAGTAATTAATAGAATCAGCATTTGAACCCAAGTCCTCTGTCTTTAAAGCCAGAGATTTTCCAATGTGTCATTCTGACTACTTTGCATCAACTCTCTCCATCCATCAAGGTAACATGAAATTCAATAATTACAACCACATTTCTCAGAGAGACAATTCCACAAATGATATCACCATACAAATGAATTCCAAGACAATGGAATAGATCCAATTATAGTGAATATAAAAACTAATGTATATCCCATTTTACTGTCATAAAACTTAAAACCAATCAATCACATATTTAACAGAATTATACCTGTAAAGAATGCAAATTGATTAGGCCTAAAATGCAAAGTTCAATTATAGAAAATAGAGCAGGTGATTAATCATGACGACATTCGGCCATCGACCATTCCTAAGCACTTTGCAAGTATCACATGCTTGTATTTCTTGCAAAGAAATCTATTATCCAAACAAAATTATAATAGATTCATAGAGTGTCTGAGCTAGAAGGAGTCTTTGCTCCCAGTCAGTCAAATCTTTTTAATTGTACAAATGTAAACTAAGGTACAAAAGAGAAAATGACATATCCCAATCATAGAACTGGGATTAATTCCCAAGTCTTTTGAATCCCACACCCCAAATTAAATCAAAAATACCCTTAGAAGCCCCAACCATTCCACATAATGCAGGAGAGTGTGGTAGAAAAAACACTGTCAGAACATCATTTGTCATCAAAGTAACATAGCAAGATGCTTAGAACTCTTATATTTTTATACTATCAGAAGACAAATAGTCCCTACTTTCCAACTGTTTTTACTGAGGGCCTCTGAGAAAGGGATGTGAGTCAGGCAAGAGCAAGCTAATATGCTGGGACATAGATGGGAGCCTTGAACCAGTTCTCTAAATCCACTCAAAATGCTAAGGGTTATTTATGGAATCATAAAATTTCAAGCTAAAAAAATACATCAGAGACCATCTAATCTAATCTTCTTATTTTACAAATGAAGAAACTGAGAACAAGAATAAGTAAGTGACTTTCTCAAGACCACACAAAAGTAAACATTCAAACTTAGATTTCTCAATACAAAGCAAGTGCATTTTCTTCTGTATCTCACTGCTTTCTTCACTAGGGATGATGGAACTAACTCGATCCCAATAATTATTTTTCATAAAACAAGACATTAATCTGTACCTTTCTTGACTCCCCTCTGATCATCCTTTTGTCCTTTTCTCATCTTGCTATCCTCTGGACATTCCAGAGTCCAAGATTATCTGTTTCCATTGTGTACATTTCCTTCCATATGTTGACTTCTGTCTATATTGACAAGGGGCATATCTTCTTTATATGATGTGAAAAATCGAGAAAGAAAAGGGAACTCTGAGACCCCCCAGCTTTATACAGGTTCAAGTGTCTATGTTCATAATATGGATCCATATGTACCCTTTGTGGAATCTGGACTAAATCAAGTATTCAAAAAGACAGAAATAGACAGGCTGTTGGAGTGGAATCCCTAAAAACCGGGTTACAATTTCATAAACAAGAATAGACTAGGTATGGCACAAGGTACATAAATATAATAAAACAAGAAAATCAGAATTGGCCTTTCTGGGTGGTTAATCTCCATGGCTCCTTCAGCTCAGAAATCTTAATAATAGGGTCCTGACAACTGGGAGAAAATACTTCTTAATCAATTGATAAACATTTATTATGCAGAATCACAAAGAATTTGAGCCTTGGAAGCCATCTAATCCAACTACACACAAAAGAAATTTCCACTATGATATACTCAACAATTGATCATTTAGCTTCTGCTTGAAGACCTCCAAAGAAAAAGAACCCATCACCTCTAGAGGAAGTGCATTACACTTTTGAAACAGTGCTTTTGAACAGCTCTGATTATTAGAAATTGTTGCGGTTTCAGACTCCTGGTTTCACTCTTTGAAGTCAAATGGAACAAACCAAATCCCTCTTCCACATGTAAATACTTCACATACTTTTAAGGTAACTATGATATCCACTTCAAGACTAGACATGCCCAGAACTTCAGATTCTCATATGACAAGGACTCAAGGTTGCAAGAGTATCTAAAGAGCATCCTCTAGAATTATACTCTTTAGTTTGTCAATTTCATTTTTAAACTGTGGCACCCATTCAAAACTCAATATAATCTTTCAGATGAGGTCTGACATAGAAGTATACAGTGATACTATTACTTCAATGATCTTAACAGGTATCATCTCAGTATAGCCAAAGATTATATTACGTTTGAACTTTTTTCATACTATTGACTCCTTTTGAGTTAGTATTCACAAAAAATCCAGATATTTTTATAACAATCATGCTTACTGCCCTCCTTATATGTCTATGAAGTTGATTTTTGCACTTGGGTGTAAGATTTTACATATATCACTATTGGATCCCATTTTATTGGATTCCCAGAGACTGCCAAGACCATTTGATTCTGGCCAAGGGGTATCCATAGATGGACTTCAGGAGGATCTGTGAACTTAAATGGGAAAAATAATAACATCCTTACTTTTATTAATCTCTAACTGAAATTTAGCATGTCCTTAAATAATTTTAAAATATGACCTTGAGAAAGGATCCATAAACTTTACTAGACCGCCACTGGGCCTTATGACATAAAAAAGTGAAAAAAAAATCTGCCCTCACTTATCAAGATGTTTCTGAACTTTACTTCTATCATCTAGTATGTCCTCTATCCCTATCAGTTGTCTATCATCTCAAAATGTGATAAGTATATCATCTATGCCTTCACCCAAATCATTGGCCAAGAAAAATAGTAAATAGCACAGAGCTAGAATGCTTTTCACTAGAAGCTGGACCAAGTTTCTCTAGGACTCCAATTCATCCATATCTGCCTCTGAAAGGCAAAAGCAGATATTGTTCTGAGAACCTCAAGTTGCTAAGTACAATGACTCTTGATCAGAAGCAAATTCAGACAAGTCTGTACAGATTTATGTGTGAGAACGTCATTCTGACACTCAATGTCTTTGATAATGAGTAAGACCTACCAAGAAATAGATAGTTCCCAGTAAAAGATAACGGAACTCTGGGAAGAAATGTAAGAGCAGACAAAATTCATTGTTTTTATGATTTTACAGAGACCTGATCATAGCACCATGTTGTTTGCTCCTCCAAGAAAAGAATCCACAAGATATATAGACATTAGTAAAAGCAAATAGGAAGTTTGCTTTGGTGAATTGGCTTAGTAGTGATATTTTAGTGTGTTACTAGCCATGGTGCTGAACCAAGCTCTAGCACTTGCATAAATGCAGCCACTAACAACATTTGTTTCACAGACCTGGTATTAACTCCTTATGTCTTGGTAGTAATTCAAATCCATGTATCTCAAAGAGGTAGAAATGTCCTAAATAATAATAAATACTGGCATCTTCATCTATGAGCTCAAGGTTTTCTTCCTCAGGGGAACTCTTAAGACTTAATTTCAAGAATGTATGCCAGGCATCATCTTTCAAAAAAATCAAGGAAAACCATCCTGATATTCTAGAACCAGAGGATAAAATAGAAATTGAAAGAATCAGGGCAGCTAAGTGTCACTGTGGATAGAGCACCAGCCCTGAAATCAGAAGGACCTGAGTTCAAATCTGGTTTCAGACACTTAACAATTCCTCCTATGTGATCTTGGGCAAATCACTTAAACCCAATTGCCTCAGCGAAAGAAAGAAAGAAAGAAAGAAAGAAAGAAAGAAAGAAAGAAAGAAAGAAAGAAAGAAAGAAAGAAAGAAAGAAAAGAAAAAAGAAAAGAAAGAAAAGAAAAGAAAAGAAAGAAAAGAAAAGAAAAAAAAAAGAAAAGAAAAGAAAAGAAAAGAAAAGAAAAGAAAAGAAAAGAAAAGAAAAGAAAAGAAAGAAAAAAGAAAAGAAAGAAAAGAAAAGAAAAGAAAAGAAAGAAAAGAAAAGAAAAGAGAAATGAAAGAATCCACTGACCACCTCCTGAAAGAGATCCCAAAATGAAAACTCCCAGGAATATTATACCCAAATTCCAAAACTCCCAGGTCAAGGAGAAAATATTGCAAACATCCAGAAAGAAATAATGCAAGTACAGTGTGAAGCCAGTCAGGATAACACAAGATTTAGCAGCTTCTACATTAAAGGACTGGAGGTCTTGGAATATGATATTCTAGAGAGCAACGGAGCTAGTTTTACAACCAACAATCACTTACCCAGCAAAACTGAATGTAATCCATCAGAAGAAAAATTGATCATTCAATGAAATAGATAATTTTCAAGCATTTGTGATGAAAAGACCAGAGTTGAATGGAAAATGTGATTTTCAAATGCAGGACTCCAGAGAAGCATAAAGAGATAATCAGGAAAGTTATATCATAAGGGACTTGATAAGATTTATCTGTTTACATTCCTACATGGGATGATGATACTTGTATCTCATTAGAACTTTCTTATTATTATGGCAGCTAAAAGGTGTATATATAGACAGAGGGCACAGGTGTGAGTTGAATATGAAGGGATAATATCTTTTTTAATGATGAAATTAGAGGGTGAAAGAGGAATATACTGGGAGAAAGAGAAAGGGAGACTTGGAATGGTGCAAATTATCTGCCATAAAAAAGGAGTCAAGAAAAAGTTTTTACAGTGGAGGGGAAGATGGGGAGTAGAGAGAGCAAATGAACTTTGCTTTCATCAGAATTGTGTCAAAGAGGATATAGCATATATATAATCAGTAGGGATATAGAAATCTTATCTTACCCTGTAGGAAAATAGGAGGGGAATTGGATATAGGAAGGGGAGAGGATAATAAAAGAGCAAGCATATTTTGGGGAGGGAGTAGTCAGTACCAAAACATTTTTGAGGAGGAAGAGGGTGGAAGGAGAGATGCAATAAATGGGAGGAAATACAAATAGGAATAGTAATTAAGAAAAAAAATATTGAATTAAGGTTTTTTTTTCTGATAAGGCATCATTTCTAAAACATAGAGGGAACTGAGTCAAATTTATAAAAAATAAAAGCCATGCCCCAATTGATAAATGATCAAAAGATATGATGCGCTTAAAGGGCTATAAATTCATGCATATCCTTTGAACAAAAACCTGGAAATTGAGGGGATGCCTATCAATTGGGGAATGGCTCAACAAACTGTGGTATGTGTTTGTGATGGGAAATTCTATGGGAAATGATGAGCAGGATGTTCTCAGGGGAAAAAAAACTGGAAAGTCCTCCATGAACTCAAGCAAAGTGAAATGTACTATATACAAAGTAAAAGCAATGCTGTAGGATGACCAGCTGTAAATGACTTTGCTATTCTCAGTAGTACATTCTTCCATGATTACTCTGAAGGACTTATGATGAAAAATCCTACCTATATCCAGAGAATGAACTGGTTGTGTCTGTATACAGATTGAAGCATTCTGTCTTTCTCTCTCTGTCTCTTTTTGACTTAGTTATTCTTTAAGAGCTTTATTTTCATTAGGATGGGAGATCTATATCTTCTTTCATAATTTGACTTTTATGGAAATATTTTGCATGACTTCACTGAATACAAATTGAAGTCTTCTTTCTCTTTCTTTTTAACTTATTTTTTCTTGAGGTTTTAATTTTCATTAGTGTGGAAGATCTGTTTTCTTTCATAATTTGATTTTTATGGAAGTGTTTTGCATAACTTACATGTGGTTTCTTAATTGTGGGTGGGGATAAGGAAGAGAACCTAGAATTCAAAACAATTTTTTAATGTTAATTTTTTTGTCACTGGGGGAAAATGTCAAATAAATAAAATAATTTTTAAAAACCTGCCCTGCTAAAAGAATCTGTCCCTTTCTCTTTCCATATCCAGAAGTGGTCATGGTTTCCCTATTATTATAAATTGCTTATGTCTTTCTGCCAGTGTTCTGAGAGCTATCCTTATGCATGATGGAGATGTTCTGTTCTTATTCTCTAGTGGATCCCTGACAATCTATGAAAGTGTCAATGAGAGACTAGGAGAAGGCAAGGCCTTTTCCCAATTGACTGTGAGGATGGCCCATGGTAATTTTCAGCTCTCAAGGTTTTCACCAGTATTAATGTCTTGAGGTCCTATTCTGATTCTTTAGAAGAAATAAAAAAGAGAGAGGAGGTATCCCATTATACAAAGTCCCTTTGTCTTTTGGTGAGGGAAGCCCTTTCTAGCCTTCCAGTTGCCTTGCAAAAGTAAACCTTCTGGGATATGTGATTTGGTATGGAAGGACTTCCCAGTATAAATGAGAACAATTAAGACCTTTTTCCTCAAGCAAGAGACTTCCCTCCAAGAGTGCTTTACCTCACCTTCCTAATACCCTAATTAGCTATTATCAAGCAGCATTGACCTGAAATGTAGGCAGAATATGGCACTGTTTACATGGCACCACCCAAAAGTATCTCTTATTAACAAGGATGTTGAAACTCTGCTACTAGATATCCACAATTTCATCAAACTGGGGAGGGAGGAATAATTTTTTTTGCTAAAATCTATTCAAAAATGACTTCAATAGGATTTTTGACAGAAATCAGGGAGAAACTAAATAAATGGAAGACTATCTTCTATTCATGGTTAGTACAAGTAAATATAGTAAAAAATGCCAATACTTCCCAAATTTAATGTAATTCCAATAAATATGCCCATAGGTTATTTTGTAAAATTAACAATATGACAAAATTTATATAGAAAAATAGACAAAAATATTAAGAACTATGAAAAAAGAAAATTGGCGAAGGGAATTAACACAATCAGGCTTCAAAATGTATCTAAAAGCAATAATTATTTTTAATTGTCTGACATTGGGAAAAGAATAGAGAACTAGATCAATAAAATAAAATAGAAAGCACAAATATTTGTATATATGGGGAGAGAGGGAGAGAGAGAGAGAGAGAGAGAGAGAGAGAGAGAGAGAGAGAGAGAGAGAGAGAGAGAGAGAGAGAGAAGGAAGAGGAAGAGAAGGAGGAGGAGGAGAAGAAGAAAGAAGAGAAGAGAGAGAAATAATATAATACAGTTCTCAGTGGAACATGGAACATTGATCAAAGGATATGAACAATTTTCAAAGGAGGAAACACAAACTGTCAATAACCACATAAAAAGATTTAAAAAATACAAATGAAAACAACCACAGGATAGCACATTATGCTCATTGAAATGGCAGGAATAAGAAATTTCAGTATTGGTAGAACTGTGAAGAAACAGGTCACTGCTCTCAATTAAGCTGAGAAGAGTTAGTAACAATAATCTATATAAGAATTCACATCTAATAATAGGTAGTATTTATATTAGACTTTAAGGTGTACAAAATACTTTACAAATATTATATCATTTTATCCTCACAATAATCCTGTGAGGTAAGTCTTAATGTTATTTCCCATTTACAAATGAGGAAAGTTTGCCCAACATTATATTTCTAGGAAATGTCTAAAACCAGATTTAAACTTAGACTCCCAAGTCTAGCCTTCTAACTATGGTATCTCCTAGATAGTAAAATAACTGAAACATTCATATGGCACCTTCAGAACTAGAGTATTCCACTTTAATATTGTCCAGGAACCAACTGGGCTATTGTATGATTGTATGCATCTCCTACAAGTCAGCCTATTCAGAATTTGCACAAAAGAAACTTTAAGTTTCCAGGACAAGCAGAGACCTTTAAGTAGAAAGTGCTGCTAGTCTGTATCTGTGAATGGGTAGCAAGAAGAAACTACCCTAAGCAAGATCAATCATAAAAGGTGACAATTGCCAATGAAAAGCATCTTCAGTTGTGTATAAAAAAGTTCTTGACTAAGCGTGTGGCTCTGATGTTCCCACATGTTCCCTTGGCCTCCATTCTCAAAGGACAACATCCAGGGAGTAAAAGGCTGGTGTTTCTGCCAAATAAGGGGAGAGAGAGAAACAGCCAATTAAACCAATTCACATTGAGATATAAGAAGTTGATAGTACTTCTGGAAGGAATGGAAGAGAAGATGAATTACAAAAGAAAAAGCTTGTTAATGTTCTCAACCTGGTAGAATTTGGGGTGGACCAGGCAGATCTGGGAAGGGGTCCTACTCCTGGAATCAGCCCCATCTAGAGCATAATGCCCCATTAGAATCCCTTCCTGCTGCTAGCTCAGGGTAACAATTTTTTGGTTAAATTTCTGACACTGGAGAACCACTATCGCTCTGTTTCCCACAAGCAGAAATTAAACATCTTTAAATGGGAATAAGAGCAAACGTGAGGAAAAACAGATTGAAAGCAGGAAGGGAAAAGGGAAGGAAGTAAACATTTATTAACCATCTATTATACACCATGCACCTTATAGATATCTCATTTGATCCTCACAACAACCCTGACACAAAAGTGGTATTTTCAATCCCATTTTATAGTTCAGGAAACTGAGGCTGAGACTGATTAAATGACTTTCCCAGGATTACAGAATTAATGTGTTTCAGATCAAATTTGAACTCAGATCTTCCTGATTGTAGCCCCAACCCCCAACCCACTGTGGCACTTAACTGCCCCAGGAGAGAATGGATTCTCATAGTCTCATCTGAAATTGCTTTTTTTTTCTACTTGATTCTGATTTGTGGACATGGATTCTACCAGCAGACACAGAACATGGGATCTGAGTGTTTCATTCATTTGAGATTTATTAATTAGCTCCTATGTGCAGAACCCTATGTAGGTTATACAGAGATACAGAAATGGCATAATGCAGTCCCTGACTTCATGAAGGTGGGAGAAATGAGTATGTGAAAAACCTAAAACTATATTAATAATAGCTTCCAATTCTGTAGCATTTTAAAGCACGCAGAATACTTTCTTATTACTCTCTGAAATAGGTAATATAAGCAAAATGATCCCCATTTCCAGATGAAGAAGCTGAGCCCCACTAAGGTAAAATAACTCAAACCTAAGTCTAAATCACATCATGTCCTCCTTTGTACCACTTCTCATGTGCATGTTCTATGCGTCCTTCCAGAGTTAGTACATTTGACTTCTCTCTATGAACCCTATGGTACAGTTATACTGGTCTTCTCACTGTTCTTGAACAAGACTCTCTACTTCCTGACTCTGGGTATTTGCACCAGATGTACCCTATGCCTGTAATGCTCTCCCTTCTTATCTCTGCCTCCTGGCTTCCCTGGCTTTCTTCATGTCTTGGCCCATCTTCTTGAAGAGGTTTTTCCAAGTCCTTCACAATGCTAATCCCTTCCCTTTTAGCTTACCTCCCATCTATATCTTGTGAGGATATCGAGGTTTCCATGTTCTCTCTCCCATTAGACCAAGACCAAAGGCTCTTTTGCCTTTCTTTTGTCCCCAGCACTCAGCATAATGCTAGACACATAGTAAAGGCTTGTATGTGTATTTATCAGTATCTGAACATGCATTTGTGTTTGTCGGACTGTAATATTCTAACACATTTGCTCAAGGGGCAAGACTTTCCCGTGATGATCTAAAGAATATTTTTAGTAAATTAGACCGAGGAGGAGCAGATGGGTTCAAATGCGGGGAGGGGAAGAGAAGAGGGAGAAACTCAGACATTAGCAGAAGCTGGGGAGCTCTCCCTCCACCCATAACTCCATCCTCTGTCTGGACACCTGTCATAAGAAGATGTGACATTATCAGGAGAATCCAGGAGTCTCTAAACCTGCCCCCAACAAGCTTTCAGACCCAGACAGTTTTCTATTCTGCCAGACTCCCTGGAGAGTGGCCCCAATCCCCACTCACCTAACCTAAGTAGAATTTTCCAATTGGTGAAGTTTTCTCCCTCCATGTCCCCCACCCCTGCAGAATCCTTGATCCTGAGAATGCCCCCAGCTGTTCTGTCTTTCTATTCCAGCTGTTCCAACTGGGATCCCACAGACAGTCGGTAGCAGAGGCTACACTTATCAGCGAGGAGTCAGATGAATATGGTTACCTAGGGGCTGCTTTTGACAATCTGTCTCTCGGGTCCTTTAAAAATGGCCACAGAGTGGCAGTTGATATATTAAGATATTTTTTTCTCTCTGCCTCTAATTTCAGCCTATCTGTCTCCCAGGTGGAGGCTCCATGACAGGCAGTGCCAGAGAAGCAAATGTAAACAGGCTGTTGGACCAGACTGATGATTTCTACATTTCTTGCCTCAGTCTGAGCAGATGGAGCCCTGAAAGGTGTGTCCTGGAGTAGCACTGAGGAGATTAAGGACAGACACCCAGACCACTTAGGATCAATGGTCTCTAGGAGTTACTCTTCTTCTTCTTCTCCTCCTCCTCCTCCTCTTCCTCCTCTTCTTCTTCCTCCCCTCCTCTTCCTCCTCTTTTTCCTCCTCCTCCTCCCCTCCTCCTCCTCTTCTCCTCTTCCTCCTCTCTTCTTCTTCTTTTTCTTCTTCTTCTTCTTCTTCTTCTTCTTCTCTTCTTCTTCTTCTTCTTCTCTTCTTCTTCTTCTACTACTTCTTCTTCTTTTCCTCTTTCTCTCTGTCTCTCTGTCTCTCTATCTCCCTCTCTCTCTCTCTCTTTCTCTCTCTCTCTGAGTTCTTTCTCTCTCTCCCTGTCTATGTCTCTCTATATATCTCTATCTCTCTTTCTATGTCTGTCTGGCTCTCTATGTGTGTCTGTCTTTCTTTCTCTGTCTCTCTCTGTCTCTCTCTGTGTGTCTGTCTGTCCCTATCTCTCTGTCTCGTTGTCTCTCTCTCTCTCTGTTTCTCTGTCTCTCTCTGTCTCTCTCTCTCCGACTGTCTCCAAGTGTCTGTCTGTTTATATATATATATATATATATATATATATATAAAAAACATATTAATATATGTGTGTGTATATATGTGTGTGTGTGTGTGTGTGTGTGTGTGTGTGTCCTAGCTGCATCTTAGTAGTTAACTCCTGGAGAGACTTTAAGAGGTCACATGTGGTGACACAGCTAGAAAGTTTCTGAGGCAAGATTTGAATCTGTGTCTCCCTGATTCCATGCATCAGAATTCTATTCCTTCCAGATCTCACTCCTTTATACATTCACATAGACTCAGAAATAGGATAGATCTACTATTTCTTCAACTATGAGGAATTCTAAGGAAATCAGTCACCTGTAATTTGGTTTTCCTAGGAAGTGCCTGAAGTATCTAGAGTTTAAACAGCTCATACAGAGACTTCCAACTAGTGAAGTTAATCCCCTCAGTTTACAGATGGTTTAAACAGGTTAAAGAGTTGCCTTCAGGGTCATACAAGAGACAGAGCCAAGTTAATCCCTGAAGTCCCTTCCAAATCTAAATCATCATGTTCCTATCCTCCTGTAAGTAAGAGCTGAATATAGACAGGGTCCAAGTTAGCATTCTACCATATCTCTTTGTAATCAGCAGCTGGAACAGAGCAGGAAGGCTAAACAAGGTGATGACTAGAAGGATTGCCTGTGGAGAATGGGAAGCGTTCTCCCTTAGAGTGATAGACTCTCAGAATATGGGGCAAGTCTGGAAGCATAAACTCCTGAGTTTAATTCCAACAACACTCTCAATTAGGTGCTATTATTATCATACCCATTTTACAGATAAGGAAATGGAAGCTGAGAGAAATTAAATGATTTGTCTCCAGTCTAACAAGTTGTACATGTATAAGGAAAGATTTGAACTCAGGTTTTCCTAACTCCAAAGTCAGTGTTCTATCCATTGTACCACCTATTTTCCTCTTAACCTCAGAACATGCACTACACTATGAAACATTTGATAATTATTTGTTAAATGTTTACTATATGATAGAATCAGAATAAACTCTGGGGATACAAAGGGAAAAATGAAACAGTCCTTCAAAGAACTTAAAACACATGGGTAAATCACTTAACGCCTATAAAACTTAGAGTTCTGTAAAAAGGGAGTATAATATAATAAAACTTTGACACTCTACCTCCATACAGTTATTATGGTGAGAATCAAAAAAGATATTTAGCATAAACCGTTTAAGTGCCACATAAATGTCAGCTGGCTTAATTTTGGCAATCTACTAACCTATTTAATAAAAAAAAAGACACAAATATCCCCATTTTTCAGATGAAGAATGTGAGGCAGCAAAGAGCTTGAGAAGTCTGATATGATTAAAAAATATCAAGAACTATTCGTATATTTTAGGGGTCATACAAGGTTATACATATAATTACTGATTTTGCCTAAACCAACAGAGCTACAAGATGATTCCTTATATCTTCAAGGAATTTAACACCTTCTAAATGAGGTGGGTAAAACTTCTGGTTCTTTCAGAAAGAGCAAGGCATAATTTTCTGGTGGCTTCTATTGATGTGGATAGAGTAGAGAAGCTGCCCATCAACTAGTATTTTACCAGCTGATCAATTTTGTGTAATTCTCATTGAATTAAATCAAATTGAAATTTAATTCCCTTCCAGGAACAAATCCCATGAAAGGGATTCAGAGAAGTGTTTGACTTCCTACTGGCACCTGAAGGATGAAGTCTGCTAAAAGGCAAGAACACAATGTGTCTGTCACCCATGATGCTCACCCCTAGGAAGGCACATGATGGGTATCGGCTTTTGACGAAACCTTCTCTTAATTTGTCTTCTCATTATAGCTCAAACCTTTCAATCCACTAAGAAGTCAGTCACCATCTTTGCTGAAATCTGAACATTGTGTCTTTCTCAGTAACCTAAGATATATTTGTCACCTCTGAAAACTTAGGCTAATATCCAAAAAGAGTGTCATTAAATGCAATTATCTCTCTGTTTACATTACAATCTGCTGAGATAATTATTCTTAATATTTCTCATGCTCTTCACCTTCTAGGTTTGGGAAGGGTCTAGCAGAGGTCAGATAGTTCCTCATAGCAAGTCAGTCAATAAATATTTATTAAGTACTTACTGTGTACAAGGCACTGTGCTAAGCGCTAAGGTTACAGAGGGAAAAAAAATCGTCCCTGTTCTCAAGAAACTTACAATTTAGTGAGGGGAGAAAACATGCAAACAGATATATATAGGATTAAACTAGAAATAAACAACTAGAAATAAGGGAATCAGAAAAGATTCACTTTAGAAAGCAGAATTATAGTTGGTTCACAGAATGAAACAAGGTATCTTGATCAGATAGAGAAAAATGAAAGTCCTGTAGATTCACTGAAGGGATCCTTATTGATGAATTGACTCACTACTAGATTGACCAGACAAATGCTCAACCTTCTTGATACCCTCACCCCTCTCTGATCATAAGAAAGTCTCCATTGGGAAACAGTAAACAGCTCTTTCTCTCTCAGTTTCTTCTCTTTCTCCTTCAAGTCTACTCCTCCCTCTTTTTATTCCTTCTCTTCTCCTTCTCTTCCTTTTTCTCTTTCTCTTTTCCTTCGTCTTCTCCTTTTCCTAAAATTCAGCAGAATTAATCCCGTGTCACTGAAATTGTGTCAAGTTCAGGATCATTAAAGAAGTCATAGGGAGGACATGAATCTAGGTCCTCTGACTATCCTATCCTTCCCAGTGGATCACAAGGCCAGTGTGAAGAGTACAAGGAAAGCCTCCAGTTTTGGGTAAATTAATGGAAGTGTCAAAATGGAAAAGCCTTTAGAAACCATGAATTCCACCCTCCTCATTTTACAGATGAAGAAACTGAGCATAGAGGGTCCAAAGCAGGATTTGAACACTTATCTTCCTGACTAGCAGTCTAGCGCCCGCCCTATTATGCCATTTAATAGCACATAACAGTTTTCCACAACACCATGACTGGGAGTTGCCAGGAAGGGCAAGAATGCATGGGCTGCAAGTTACTTCAGTAAAGGGGAAGTACCCTCCACAACCTCTTAGACTACTGGAGTTTACAAGAATCACAGAGGTAAATTGCAGCTCAAGATAACTTTGAATCATAGATTTAGGCTTGGAAAGGACCTAAGAAATCATTTAACTTAATCCCCCCATTTTACAGATGAGAAAGCTGAGACCTAGAGAGATGAAGGGATTTTTTTCCAAGCACACATAGACAGCATAAGAGTCCATTCTTCCCCATATTCAAGCTGTTGCTAAGGCCTGTTAATTTATCCTTTGCAACATCTCTGGACTACATCCCCCACATCTCTTCTTGATACTTCCACTCCTTTAGTGCAGGCTCTTATCACCTCACATCTATAAAAGCTTGCTGGTGGGTCTGCCTGCCCCAAACCTCTATTCCCATCCATCTTCCATTTAGCCAATAAAGTGATTTTCCTAAGGCTCAGATCTGATCATGTCACATTGCCCCTTCTCGATAAACTCCAAGGTCTCCCCATTGCCTCAAGGAGCCAATTCAAAGACTTTCATACCCTAAACCCCTCTTACTTTTCATTCTTCTTACACTTTACTCCACAACACATTATTGATCCAATTATATTGGCCTCTGGCTATCCCCTAAACCAGATATTCTATTTCTTGGCTCTGGGGGATTTTCTCTAGCTGTACCCCATTCCCAGAATGCTTTCCTTCCTCCTCTTCTTGATTATTGACTTCCCTAACTTTCTTTAACTCCCAAATAAAATCCCATCTTCTAAAGAAAGCCTTCTCTAATCTCTCTTAATTCCAGGGCTTTCCCTCTTTTAATTATTTCCTATCTATCCTGTGGTATGTATTTGTTGCATGTTGTCACCCTCATTGGATTGTAAGCTTCTTGAGGGCAGGGACTAGTTTTTGCTTCTTTATGTATCTTCAGCACTTAGCACAATGCCATGACACCTAATAAATATTGATTGATTGATTCATAGATCAAAGATCAAAGCACAAGCAAATCAAAGGAAAAACTTGAGCATGATCTTATGTATTATAAAGTACATGTTTTGAAGACTTACAAATAATAAGGAATTCTTTTACCTGGTTAGGCTTGGGCTCTCTCTCCCATCTTTGTTTTCCCATTTCTCTTTCCTTCATATTTTGAATGGATTACTTCTCCTTCCACATTTCCTCCAGCTGCAAGATATTTGGTAGGCAGTGGCCTGCAACCCAGAAATACTATTTTTCTTGCTGTTACTTAAACATTGAATGTAACCTCTCATCTCGATGACTTTACCCAGGCTGTGCTCCCTACCTGGAATGCCCTTCCTCCCTCACCTCCAATCCTTAGCTTACTTGACTTCTTTAAGACTCAACTCAAACCCCACATTCTTTAGGAGGTCCCCATTTTCCCATTCATATTCCCCATCCCCATCCCCAGGCCAGGCTTCCCTTGGGGATTATCTCCAATTTGCCCTGAATGTATCTTGCAGGTACATGGTTGTTTACACATTATCTCCTCCCTATCCCATTAAAATGTGTCCCCCTGAATCAAGGGCCTTTTTTGCCTTCCATTGTATTCCCAAAATTTAGTAGCGTCTGGCAAAGGGTACTAAGTCATTTTTTAGCCATGTCTGACCCTATTTGGGTTTTTTTTTGGTAAAGATACAGGAGATTTGCCATTTCTTTCTCCAGCTTATTTTAAAGATGAGCAAACTGAGGCAAACAAGGTTAACTTACCCAAGATCACACCGTTAGTAAGTGTAGGAGGCTAGTTTTGAATTCAGGAAGATGAGGCTTCCTCATTAATAAATTAATAGTTAGTCCTTAATAAATACTGCTTGGCTGACTGGTTTTAGTCACAAGGAGTCTCTGACTCCCAGACACCAGAACAGTTATAGCCAAACTCCAGACCATGTGAGACCAAATCTCTTTGTTTGAGCGCAACCTCATTCATCTGTCAATTTTTTATAGTGGCAGCTAGGTGGCACAGTGGATAGAGCACCAGACCCAGAGTCAGTAGGACATGAATTCAAGGCTCAGACACTAGCTGTGTGATTCTTGGCATGTCACTTCACCCTGCTTGCCTCAATTTCCTCATCTGTAAAATGAGCTGGAAGAGGAAATGGCAAAGTACTTTTGCCAGGAAAATCCCAAATGGAGTCACAAAAAGTTGGGCACTACTGATCATCTAAACAACTATTCATTCCACAAATAATAATTTAGTGGTTACAGTATATAAAGCATTCAAGATGCTGCAGCCTTCCTACATCCACTTCTAATCCAGCCCTAACTCAAAGCCCAACTATCATTGGTCTGTGCCTGACATCAGACTTTACACACAGAAGGCACTTAATAATGGCTTCTGATATGAAGGAGTGAGATGATCCAGAGATGAAAGGAGCAGAGAGAATGTGGAAGAAATATTCCTGTGTGAAAGAAGCTTCTTCCCCCCACTCCTTCTACACTCTCCCCGATCCCCAGGGCATCCTACGAGGCCAACAGGACATTTATTTCTTAAGGCCACCGGCCAAGCAAGGTCTTTCTCTCTCCATAGCAACAAGCCTCCACTCCAACTCTGGGGCCTTTCTCTTCCATCTTTCCCTGCGAGGTCTGTGACCCACTCCTTCAGAAGCTCTTCACTCGGAGTTCTCAGTTTGTCTTTCAAACACACCTTTCCTCTACTCCCTCCCCAGAATTCATAATTAGCATCTATAAAGCACTTTAAGATCTACAAAGTGCTTAATTCAAGTCTTCTCAACTCCAAATCCTGAACTCTATCCATTACAAAGAACTAGCTGCCTCTGATATTAGTAAAAGAAAAAATATCCTGGAGTGTTTTTGTTTTTGGGGGGTTTTTTTGGGGGGGGCATCATTCAACAAATATATAGATTGGTTCCCCACCCCTACCAAAAAAAGGAAGTCACTTAGCTTCTGGGAGTTGAGTCCCTCATCAGGATGAAATAAATCATAAACTCTAGCTCAGCCCTTCTGTAATAGCTCAACCAGCTATTATACAGCAATTCTACCATGTGTCTGCTTTGGGGTAAGATAAAGAAGGAAAAAACCCAAAGCCTTCTCAACAAGCTCATATTTAAGGCAAACATAGGAAGAGCTGAGCCATACGTCAACTCATAGGAGTGTTAAAGTAGAGTAGGGTTGATTGGAGGTGTTTGTACCACTCAAACAAAAAAGGCACAAATCCAAGCACTGACTTTAGAGCTCACACTCAGAAGGGCTGAATGGAAGAGGTCAGATCTGTTTGGGAGAGATGGAAATGGGGAAAGGAGTAGATTCAGACCCTACCCTCAGGTTAACTTAGTCTAGCAAGCAAAGAGAGATACAGAGACAGAGACAGAGAAAGAGAGTTGAAGAAAGAGAGACAGAGAAAAGGAGAGACAGAGACAGAGAGAGACATAGAGATTCAGAGACAGAGAGATTCAGTTAATAATTCAATTTACTATGTATTTGTTAAGTAAGGCCTTGTGCTAGGCACTGGAACCGAACAATTAACAATTAACACTCTTCAAAAGTGAGCATATTTCCAATTTTTGAATAGAGGGACTTATTTTTCATAGACCTTCTAGATGACAGTGAAGGACATTTTGAAAGGGGTAAGAATGGAGATAGGGACAGGGATGGGAATGGGGATGAGGACAAGGATGAAGATGAAGATGAGGTTGGGGATGGAGATGAGGTGGGATGGAGATGGAGATGGGAATAGGAACGGGGAAGGTGATAGGAAGGAGAATTGGTTTGGGATGGAGATAGAGATGAGAAGGGATGGGGATGGGAATGGGAATAAATGTCGGAAAAGGAGGGAAAAGTGGTACAAGATGTGAAAGGCGAGATGGGACAAAGTAAACCAGTTTCTAAAAGTGTGGCTCAACTAGAATGGAGCAGGGTAGTAAGATCTGCTGCATAAGACCGGTTATTTTACCCCTTTTCCCCTGGGTTGTATTTTATCTCTCAGTTATACATTTCTCAAGGAGCCCAGGACTGCTCCTGCTTTTTCGCCCTGAGATTGTGAGCCCCCTGAGAAGGCCCTGGGTCTGCTCTTCTGTTTCCCCCTAAATTGGAAATTTCCTAAGAGGAGAGCCTAGACTTATTCTTCCTTCCCATTTCTCCCCATTCAAATTGTAAGGTCTATGTGGGCACAGCTCAAGGATTTGTTCTCTGGTCTGTCTTACCATAATATGGCACAGAATTGGAAGAGAAGGGAGAAACAGGAGGAGCTGGAGGTCTCAGTAACTTTTTGTGGCTTAGTTGATCACTGCCCATGGCAAACAATCCTTGCCATTCTCTTCTCAGCTGACTTCTTGGACTTTAAGGACTTTTGGAGATCTCACCCTCCAGTTCCCTTCCCTAAAAAGAGCTCCTGTCAGTCCAGGCTCTAGAAAGCCCCCAGAGTTTTGGCATTGGACTTGACCTATTAAGCAGTTTTATCAAAAGAGTTGGGTTAAAAAGAGGACAAGCTTATCAAGTGATTGGCTAACACAAGGCATAGGAGAATAACTAACATGTTGGACAAGAGAGATCAATATTCAAAACTATCACAATGTGTAGGTTCTAACAAGAAAAAATTCAATAGGGATGAGTGTAAAGTTCTGCATTTAGGTTCAAAAAAAATCAATAACTAGATAGGAAAGGTATAGAGAGGGAAAAAAGCTGAGGCTTTGGTGGACTGCAAACTCAATATGTGCCAAAAGTGTGACAAAGCTGCCAAAAAGGCTCATGTAATTTTAGACTGAATTAATCAAGAAATAGTTCCCAGAATCTGAAAAGTGAGTCCCTTTATCCTCCTCTGCCCTGATCAGGCCATATCTCGTATTCAGTTCTGGGAGTCTCATTTTAAGCAGTAAATCAGCTTGTCTAAAGCTTGTCCAGAGGAGGGCAAAATGTGACGATGAGGAGGCTGGAAATCATTTTACCCTGAGGAGCAGTGGAAGGAACATTGGCTCCAGAACCAGAGAACTAGGTTCAAATTCCATTTACCTGTGTGATCTTGGGCAAATCAATTAACTTCCTAGTTCCTCAGTTTCCTCATCTGTAGCATGGGAGTGAACTAAACACTATCAAATTCAGTTCTAGGTCTAGATGCTAATGGAGAAGAGCAAACATGACAGTCTTGATAGCTGTCTATGAACATCTAGTTGTACATACTCTAACTGAAGATATACCTTCTACTCTGTCCAGAGAAGCCTTCTCTGTTTCTTTGTGTTTCCGACTCTCTGTTTCTGTCTCTCTCTCTGTCTCTGTCTCTTCCCCTATTTCCCTGACACTCTCTGTGTGTTTCTGCATCTCCATATCTCTCTTTCTGTCTCTGTCTCTCTCTGTATCTCTTTCTCTTTCTCTCTCTTTCTCTGTCTCTCTGTGTCTGTCTCTCTATCTCTCTGTATATCTGTGTCTGTCTCTATCTCTTTCTGTTTGTCTCTGGGTGTATGTGTGTCCGTGTCTGTCTCTGTCTATCTCTCTGTGTGTCTCTGTATCTGTCTCCCTGTTTCTCTGTGTGTATTACTCTCTGACTTTGTCTCTGTCTCTGTTTCCATCTGTCTTTCTCTGTCTCTCTGTCCCTCTCTGTGTGTCTCTGTCCCTTTTTGTGTGTCTGTGTGTCTCTCTCTCTGGGTCTGGGTCTGAGTCTGTGTATCTCTCTGTCTCAGTCGCTCTCTCTGTCTCTCTCTGTCTCTCTCTGTCTCTTCCTCTGTTTTTCTGTCACTCTTTGTGTGTCTCTGCATCTCCATGTCTCTCTCTTTCTGTCTCTGTCTATCTCTTTCTGTCTCTCTTTTTCTCTCTCTCTTTCTCTGTCTTGTCTCTCTATCTCTCTGTGTGTCTGTGTCTGTCTCTGTCTCTGTCTCTCTGTGTGTCTCTGTATCTCTCTATCTCTCTCCCGGTTTCTCTGTGTGTATCTCTCTTTGACTTTGTCTCTGTCTGTTTTCGTCTGTCTTTTTCTGTCTCTCTGTCCCTCTCTGTGTGTCTGAGTCTCTCTCTGTCTCTCTCTGAGTCTGGGTCTGAGTTTGTGTATCTCTCTGTTTCTGTCTGTCTCTCTCTCTCTGTGTGTCTCTCTCTTCATGTTTTCATGGATTCAATTACCATCCTATCCGCACTATTTCTTTTTTTGTTGTTTTCTTTTATTTACATTTCTTTC
Organism: Antechinus flavipes; assembly: GCF_016432865.1. NCBI lineage: Eukaryota > Metazoa > Chordata > Mammalia > Dasyuromorphia > Dasyuridae > Antechinus > Antechinus flavipes. The sequence goes on from NC_067400.1 coordinate 560,336,061, forward strand.
CTTATTTATTTATTTTAATACACAATGCTTTATGAGTCATGTGGGAGAGAAAAATCAGAACAAACAGGAGAAACCAGGGAAGAGGGAAAAAAATAGAAAAAAAAGTGCACATAACATGTATTAATTTACATTCAATCTCCATAGTCCTTTTTCTGGATGCAGATGGTGTTTTCTATCCAAAGTTTATTTGCCTTAGATCCTCACCATTTCAATGAAGATGACTCCCAGATTATACCCTAGCTTTAACTAATTCAGGGTCTCAACATCCCTCATTTGGACTATTTCAATGGCCTCTTACTTAGGCATCCTGCTTCTTAGATTTCTGCTCACTCCAGTATATCCATCACATAACTACTAAAGCAATCTTCTATATAATATTCTTTGGAAAATAGATCCAGATGTGATAAAAATTTATTCTACTCATTTTAAGTGAAATTTATTATATCTCAGTTATCTGATTTGTAATATATTAAAGAAAAGTGCTGGAGATTGAAAATAAATCAACACATGCTATGTTCACTTTTTTTCTTTTTTCTTCTGGTTTTTTCCTCTCAGGATTTTTCCCTTTTGTTCTTATTTTTCTCTCCCATTATGATTCATCAAGAACTGTGTATTAAAATTAATGTACAACTAGAAAAAAAGAAAATAATAAAAAAGAAGAAAAAAAGAAACGTGCCTAATATTAATTCAATAATTCATTGGTTTAGAAATATTGGCAGAAAAGTTTGCTCTTCTTTCATTCCTTTGGGTTATAGATTTAATTGCTAAAAGTCTTAAGTAAATATGTTATAAAGGGGGAAAAAATCAGTAACATTGAGTTCTTGCTTTTGTGGCAGATTGGTAGATTAAACCTACCTGAGTTAGGATTTCAGTGTTTTAAGATGTTGGGAACTAGCTCCATGCTTAGGATAAAGTGCAGTAATTTGATTTTAGTTAAGAACTAGAATTGCAAAGGAAAAAATCTTTAGAAATCAATCTTTAAGCAACTTTATTCTAAGAGTAAGGTCAGATAAATATCTGATTAATTGTGTCTGCCCACCTTTCAGGATAAGTCTATAGGAAGTCTATATTACCTCTAACACTATATAAATATTGGACATGTCTAATATACATATATATGTTGCTGTGATCTGTGATTATTATATAAGATCTTCAATGTTTCTTGTACTGTTCAAACTGAGAATTATTAATTAGCTGTCTCTGTAAAAAGCTCTCAAAGGCTTCTTTCTCTGCCTGGGGAAAAAACTGACCATACCCTGCCAAGCAACTCCTTAAAGCAATCAACGTGGGCCAAAAAATCAGTCATCTAGACTCTTAAGAGTAAGACATTCTAAAAGCAATGAATTATAATACTTTCCCCAGAATTCTATAAGCCAACCTGATGATAACAACTATGAATTCAAATTTTAAAACTTTGCATGTATTTCAAAGTATATCTCTATATTGGGAAATGAAGGTGAATTCTTAGGCCAGCTCCTTATTTGAAAGATCTCAAAGACAAGTAAAGGAGGCAAGGGATTGAGAATTGATCCAGCACTATAAGGAAGAAGAAGAAAAGATTTTGCAGAGTTGGGAATTGTCACCACATGTCTCAGAAAAAGAAAAAAAGCATAAATTTATAGATAATAATTTTTTGAAGTGCTAAGAGTACTGGCTCTTGAAAATGTTACCATTAGTGATTATAAATCCAAATTTTATTTGACTTAAGCCAAAATCTGTCCTGAAGGAAATTAGAATATGTTCTGAATGTGTTTTCCCATCAGAATAATTATTATGTAATTGTTTCATACTTGATAACTTTATATAGAGTTTTAAATGTGATCATTATACAAGACCAAAGGTGATGAGATGAATGATTTTCTGTGTAAGGTAATTTAGAAATACATTAAACTGAATTGAGGCCACTTGATTGGTAATGAGTTTCGTTTCAAGTTTCAAATATGTGATATTGTTCATGGTGTTATGTATCTATACTTTATTATATTGTGAAATCTGGTAAACAATTGAGTCACTTATATTGTTAGAAAAGCAATTTCTCTTATAATCTGGACATTGTTAGACTAAAAATTGTACTGGTTAAAAGAAAAATTAAAAAAAAATAAGTTAGAAAGCTATTAGGTCTTTTATCAGTCTGCTGACCACATGCTGTAATAGAAGTACCATTGCTTCTGTTTTGGCCAGAAATCCTGAGGGTCTTCCTCTCCCAGGTAGTTTTTTGGGGGAGTTTTTAACTAAATGAAAGAAGCCCTTCTCTGCCTCATTTCTTACCTACTCGTATTGCCTCAGTTAAACTAAGACCTGGAAAGACCTCAGCTTAAAAGGGTCAAGGTCTCCCTCTGCATCTGGGGCCATTTACAATCATCCTGATCAATATCTTGCCGATGAACCCAGATAGCTTCAGGGAGAAAGTGAGGCAGGTGACTGAACATCCTTCCCTCACTTCAGTCTAATTAATTTGCATGTCATCTCCTTGATATTATGATCCTCTTTGAGAACAAATGAAAAATAACAAAGTGATTGAATTAAAATCTCAGGTGTACTCTCTTGTTCAGTTAACCCCTATGGCTCCCAATGATCTCCTGGTTAAGTACTAACTTCTCTGTTGGGCATTTAAATATTTTTACAATCTGGCTAGCCTCCTTTCCAGATTCATTCTACAGTATTCTCCTTCACACACTACAATGCAGCCTAAAGGAACTTCCTTCTATCCTTTGTGCTTAATGTCCCACACTGTTCCCATGCCTGGAATACCCTCTCTCTTCACCCCTGCCTCTTAAAATCCTCAGATTTTTTCTAAAGTAAAGTCAAATGTCTCCTCTATATGAGCCCTTCCCTAACCACTCACTCTATATGAGCCCTTCCCTAACCACTCACTCTTACAAATTATTTTGCATTTATTTTGTCCATATTGTCTCCCAATGGATTGCAAGTTCTTTGAGAGCAGGAACTAATTAATTTTGGTCTCTGTATCCCTATCATTTCCTATAATGCCTGGCAAATGATAGGAATCAACTAACCAATCTATAAGCATTTATTAAGCACTTCCTATATTCCTGACCTTATTCGGGATCACAGTGAGAATACAAAGCAAAAACATAGCAGGGTTCCTGCCCTCAGAGAGCTGATTCTTATTAATGAATTGATTACTAGTTTAACATCTAAAAGACTGTCAAATGAAGTAAGGAATATTCTTTATGTAGCTCCAAAGGGTGAAACAATGAAAAGAGACTTACAGGGAAACACATTTGGGTTCAATTAGTGAATTAATGCAATGGACACCTACTGCTTGCTCAGCATTATACTAGCCTCTAGAAACATTTCCCCCCCCCAAAAAAAAAATGAGTTCCTACATTCCTATAACTTGACATAAATGTTAGTTGACTGATTATATTTTAGATAAGGAAGACATGTAAAAATTAGAGTTATGTGGATACAGAACAGGCTGACTAATCAGGAATAGTTCAAAAAGAGGTTAAATAACCCCTTCATAAAATGTTGTAGTAAAAATTTCTTCACTGAGTGAGAGGTCTAAATTTTAAAAAGAAATTCCTTCCAACTCTGAAATAACAAATTTCTAATGCTCCCTTTTCTAATTGAAAGGGAGTGACTATATCCTTATAAAGGAGGGAACTTCTCCCCCATTTGCAAACTGAGATCACCAGGTGTCAAATATTTACTGATTGAATTTAAGATAAATGATTCCTTAGTAACCATCATTCTTAGGATAAAATATCTCTACCCTATGATATAGACTGGATTATAAACCATTCTGAAGTTACAATTTAAACATACCATAGTATAATTTAATAAACACATTAGTCAAATTATTCAGAACTTTCTCTACATTCCCATGGACAGGCCAGAAAAGATCTAGACTTTTGTTTTTTCTATATCAAAGTTGAATGAATTAATGAATGAATGAAAAAGCATTTTATTAAGCCTTGCTTTGTACCAGACACTGTGCTAAGCACTGAAAATAAAAATGTTTCAAAAGGAGACAATTCCCACCCTTGCAGAGCTCTCTTTCTAATGGGGGAAGACAATACAGGAGAATGATAACTAGAAAGTATAGTTTTGGGGGATGTAAATAATTAGAGGCTGGTAAGTGGAGGCTATTAGCCATGGCAGGCCATTGGTGACATGGCCAGGATGGATGGTTGGATGGATGGGCAATTGAAACATGGTCTAGTATCTAGACCCAATCAATACATAGAGTGGACTAAATTGGCACATACTCAGTCACCAGTCAATTGCATTGGGCCCCAAGGATGGAGATTTTAAAATGAGTGGATTAACCTTCCAAGGCAGAAAAACCTAGGATTGGGCAGGCCAGAGCTGAGAAGCTGAAAGACTTATTGACTCATTGACTAGATAAGTAGCCTAGACAGTTGTGTCAGGAAAAAAATCATATGGTCATAGGATCCTGGGCTGAAAGAACCTTCAAGGTCACATAAAATAAAGATAATAACAGTACTTACTCCCTTTCTGCTGAAATTGTCCTGAGTAAAGTGCTATGAAAACAGATAAAGTGCTTTAGAAATGGGGGTAAATGTCAGTCCCCAGTTCTTCACTTTATAGCTCATAGAATCACAGAATTAGAACTGCAAGGGACCTCAAAGAACATCTAAGCCAATCCCATCATTTTATAGATAAGGCAACTGAGACCCAGAAAGGCTAAGTTTTGTGCCCAAGATTACACAGGCGCAGCATCAGAGGCAGGGATCAGATTCAGATTCCCGCTGACTCTAAGCCCTAAGCTTTTTCCATTTCCCCTTCCCATCACTTCTCTTATAGGCATAATCATAGCATTCTAGAAACTGAAGGAAAGTAAAGGTTATCCAGTAGAACTCCTTATTTCACATATAAGTGAGATCACATGCCCAAAATCTAACAATATATCTGATTGTGCTTGTGACCAAAGGGTTGGTTTCGTCTTGACTGGATTGTAAACCAGTTTGAAGTTATACAATTTAAGTTTACCATAGCATAATTTAATAAGCCCATTAGTGCATAATAGATAGAATCCTGAACTTGGAGTCAGGAAGACCTGGGTTCAAAATCCAGATACAATAATGTATATAATGACATACAATGATGCAATAATTAACCAACTTCCAACTATCTCCCTATTTGGGAGATTTTGTCAAAAGTCACCTTCTGAGGTTCATTTTTCTCATGGATAAAATGGAAATAATAATACCTAGAGTCTACCTCACAGGGTATTTGGGGAGGCTCAAATGTAAAGCACTTTGAAAACTTTGAAGTGATATATATGAATTAAATATCAATTATCATTATTATCAGTTGAAAGTGAGAAACCTTGTCCAAGTTTAAGACAAGGAAGAGTAATTAAGTAGAATGCCCTCTTCCACAAATCTTATAGGGCACCTATTCTGAGTATCTTTGCTGAGTATGTTCCCACCATACCCAATATGCCCCAATATACCCAATAATCCAGTGACCTCCAGGGTGTTCCATGATGACCATAATCCCCATGGTCAACCAACAAGCGTTTGCCCGACCTTGTCAATGAAACTCTTTTATCAACTCTTTTTTTCACTTCTAATGTCCTTATTATTATCCATGTCCCCATTACTTTCATTATTCCATTTATCTAAGCAAAATTCTTTATAGGATGGGAAGGGAATGAGCATTTCTTAAGCATCTACTATGTCCAGAAATTATACTAAGTATTTTTTACAAATATTATCTCATTTTATCCTCACAAGTCTAGGGGCTAGATGCTATTATTATTCCCACTTTATACTATTAGATGTGTGTCTGAGACTGGATCTGAACTCCTGAACCTCCTGACTCCAGACCCAATATCATTTCCACTGTAATAGTTCCCTATGATGCTGAGAATATGTATGTTCTTTTGTATTACCATTTAGAAAATACCATGTCATTTAGCTCTAGTTTCTCCAGCAACTCATTCATTTCTCTATTCTTTTTATTTATCTTACTGTTTGAATTTTCCAAAACTGAAAGGGTATTAAAATCTCCTGTTCCTTTGTGTTACTTTCTATGTTTTCTTGTAGTTATGTTTCCTTAGTTAATGTTTCCTTTGTGAATTTAGATGTTAATGCATTTTGAGCACCTAAGTTTAATATAGATATGGTTCCTTTCAGTATAATGTGATTTCTTTCTTTATCTGCTTTTGTGTTTTTGAATATTTATTTCTCCTTTGTCTGACAGCATGATTGCAATTCCTACCCCTCTCATAAAGAACAAAAGTACATATTCTAAGAGAGCCTAGGATTCAAGGTCCCTGACAGTGCATCCCCAACCTACCTCTCCAGTTTTATAATCCTTCATGTGCCTTATATTCTAGCTAAACTAGACATCTTGCTAAGTGATGAGAGATAGCTGGCCAAGTTTGAATTTAATCCACTGTTATGGACACAGCTCAGTCTGGGTCCTGAAGGATTGACTTAAAGGATTAGAACTATGTCTCTCAATTGCTTCAAACTTAAGAATTTCTTATTCACAGATGTTTACAAAACATAAAATCTGGAAGGGACTTTAGAGATCATTTAATAATAGGATCATATATTTAGAGATAGAAAGAACTATATCAATGAGCTAGTCCGACTTCCTCATTTGACAGACAAGGAAACTAAAGGCCAGTAAGGTGGTAACCCTCCCAAGATAACATGGGTTACAAGTGGTAAAAATGGAATTAAACTCAGTTCCTCTGACTTCAATCCAATAGTCATTCCACTACACCTAGCCAACCCCCTCATATTCTGAAGACAAGGAAACAGGCCCACAGAGGAGGGTCATTAAGCCCAATGGCCAAGTTGTTGACACACTAAGCACTCAATTTTATTTTGTTGTTTTGGTCCTGGCCTTGTGATTTCATCATTTAGGGAATTCCCTGTGTAGAAATTCCTCCATCTTAGACAGCTGTCTAGGGATGCTGCGACTTTAAGTCATTTACCCATGATCACACTAATAGTATGTGTCAGAGACAAGACTTGAAACTTGGTAATACAATGGGTAGAGTACTGGGCCTGGACTAAGGAAGACCTGAGTTCAATCCAATCTCAGATATTTACCAGCTGGACAAGTCCACTTGACTTTCTTAGCTTCCTCATTTGTAAGATGGGGATAATAATAGCAATTACCTTTCAGGGTTGTTGTAAGGGTCAAATGAGATAATAATTGTTTAATATTTTGCATAGGGCCTGGCACATAGTAAATATTATATTTATTTAGCTATTATTGTACTCATTTTTTTTACTTCTTTTTTTTTTTTTTTTTATTAAATAACTTTTTATTGACAGAACCCATGCTAGCGTAATTTTTTACAGCATTATCTCTTGCACTCACTTCTGTCCCAATTTTTCCCCTCCCTCCCTCCACCCCCTCCCTCAGATGGTAAGCAGTCCTTTACATGTTAAATAGGTTACAGTATATCCTAGATACAATATATGTGTGCAGAACCAAACAGTTCTCTTGTTGAACAAGGAGAATTGGATTCAGAAGGTATAAATAACGCGGGAAGAAAAACAAAAATGCAAGCAGTTTATATTCATTTCCCGGTGTTCTTTCTTTGGGTGTAGCTGCTTCAGTCCATCCTTGATCAATTGAAACTGAATTAGCTCTCTTTATGGAAGAGATCCACTTCCATCAGGATACATCCTCAAACAGTATCATTGTTGAGACATATAATGATCTCCTGGTTCTGCTCATTTCACTTAGTATCAGTTCATGTAAGTCTCGCCAATGCTCTCTGTATTCATCCTGCTGGTCATTTCTTACAGAACAATAATATTCCATAATGTTCTTATACCACAATTTACTCAACCATTCTCCAATTGATGGGCATCCATTCATTTTCCAGTTTCTGGCCACTACAAACAGGGCTGCCACAAACATTTTGGCACATGCAGGTCCCTTTCCCTTCTTTAGTATCTCTTTGGGGTATAAGCCCAGTAGAAACACTGCTGGATCAAAGGGTATGCACAGTTTGATAACTAATCAAGCCATTCTCCAATTGATAAATGGTCAAAGGATATGAACAGACAATTCTCAGACGAAGAAATTAAAACTATTTCTAGCCATATGAAAATATGCTCCAAATCATTATTAATCAGAGAAATGCAAATTAAGACAACTCTGAGATACCACTACACACCTGTCAGATTGGCTAGAATGACAGGGAAAGATAATGCAGAATGTTGGAAGGGATGTGGGAAAACAGCGACACTGATACATTGTTGGTGGAATTGTGAACACATCCAGCCATTCTGGAGAGCAATTTGGTACTACACTCATTATGACACTCAATTATGATGTCCTATTGATAGCTATGATGGTAATAATTGCAGTTAAGTCTTTGCAGTAACAGAAAACTTGGTGCATTCTCACTAAGATATCTTCATTTCTATTATTGCACTGATCAACCTTAGGAGCACCCCCAAGGCCATAAATTTACAGATACAGAGGGCCTTACCAACCATCTGATACAATGGCATCATTTTTACAGAAGAGGAAACAGATCCAGGAGTGGTTAAATGGCTTCACCAAGGTCACACAGATATTAAGTTGAACCTGAATTCCAAAATCAGCAGCCAAAACACTGCACTAAACTGATAACCTTGAATGTGTGTATTCATTATTTTTGTAAAGACAAAGCATGAGAAACCATATGCACACATACATACAAAAGCATACTTGTACACACAGTTTTGTGTGTACCCAGAAACATCATTCACCCCCCTCAATGCAGTCATTTTTCTCAGGCCCTGACAAGTGATCCTCCAGCCCTCAGACAGGGAGCACGCTCTGTTAGGTTTCTAATTGATAATATCCCACCACTGATGTGCGCCTGTCAGCACCTCATGCAACTGTATGAGAACAGGTTTCACACTCCTTGTCTGAAACAATTTTTTACAGATAAGCCCAGATTAAGCAGAAACAGCAACAGAATTCAGAATGTGCAGGGCCCAGACAGTCCAAAACCATCACAAACTAGATAGGGTAAAACCTGGCCCAGAACCAGAGTCATAACTAAGAATTTTGACATGCAAGGCAAATGCAGCTGAGAGTAGGCAGACCTAAGGAGAATCCTGGTGACACAGAACCATAGAGTTCATAGACTAAGGATCCAGGGAATTTCCTCCCCACCACACACACATGCACACTCTCTACTAGCATAGAACCTAGAATATCATTCCTGGGGAGGGATTCCAGGATTAAGTCAGGCTTAGAAAAATTAATCTGCAGAATAGGAAGCAACTCTACTTTTGCCATTGAAACTTCTTGAAGTTGCCTTTCCAAAATATCCTCCTCAAAAGGCTGAGTTACCCAAGTCAAAAGACATGATTTGGGGTACATAAATATCATTCAGATAACATGGAAGTACATGACCCAGAGCCTTCTGTTTTGCTCCACTTGAGTCTGCCAAGTGACTTCCAAGAACTATGTCCAAGTCTACTCCTGTTGGGTACAGCAGTTCCCAGAGAAAAAGCAGCCTAAGACCCAGTAGCATGGCTACAACTACCCAAACTCTGGAGAAATAGGTTGGATGGAGGAAGGTGAGCCACAGAAGTGTGATACTACAGTGATAAGTGAGGTAGCAAAAGTAATCACAATGGACAGTGCAAAACCAGCATAGCATCATGAGGTTCATGGCCAACAGACTTAGAGGACCATCATGGGAAGGTGAGCCCCAGAAGAAGGATAACATGGTGACAGGACCTTGGGAGAAGGAAGAAGAGAAGAACACAACAAACAGGAAAGAACCAGCATAGAGCCAAAGGGGTTCATGGTCATCAGACCAGAGGACCATCCTATGGAAGAAACCTGTGCATACCCTCTCATAAAGCAATGATTGTCTATCCTTGTTATATTTGTGCCTAGGAGTATAAGAAGTCTTGGGCTCTTTCCAATGAGGATTGCAGTTGTCCCCTAGTTCTGGTCTTTTGGGCTGAAGGTCCACAAACTCTCCATCAGTGAGCACGATTCACAAAGAAAGTAAGCTGGGAAGTCAAGTACACTATGACCATTCTCAACACAAATCTATGTTAATGAGTAAGAACTGAGTCCCTAAACTGCTCTGAGGGAAGAGAAAAGGGGAGTAGGGAGGGAGGGAAGGAGGGAGAGAGAGAGAGAGAGAGAGAGAGAGAGAGAGAGAGAGAGAGAGAGAGAGAGAGAGAGAGAAAGAGAGAGAGAGAGATATAAAGAGACAGAGAGAGACATAAAGAGACAGAGAGAGACATAGAGAAACAGAGAGAGACAGAGAGAGAAACAGAGAGACACAGAGAGAGAGAGAGAGAGACAGAGACAGAGAAAGGAGGGAGGGAGGGAGGGAAGGAGGGAGACAAAGACAAAGACACAGAGAGAACAAGAACAAAGCATTGACAATTAGAGTCACCATTTATTTTATATAGTACTTTGAGGTTTGCAAAGCATTTTACGTACCTTATCTCATTTGGTCTTCAAAACCCTGTGATATAATTTTGAGTCCAGACCTATAACTTCATTGGAATAGAAAACACCCAGTAAGAAAACTACCAATGCAAAAAATCACCTGCTCTGTATGATTTGGTCTTCAATAGTTTTCTAGGGCATTGAGAAGCTAAGTAACATGCCCAAGATCACACAACTAGGTTCTGTCAGAGACAGGATTTAAAACCCTGACCTCTCTAATCCCCCAATAAGTTCTCTATACCTTTCACTGTTCTGTTGTCCTATTCTGCTTCTTGAGGGCAGTAATACAAGCATCAACATCAGCATCATCTCCATTTTAATGGTGATAAAACTAGGTCACTCTGAGAGATGGTTACACAGCTAGATATTGTTGGATAAGGAACTTGAAACTCGGTCCTACTTTCTCCTCCAGACCAGTGCACTCTCCAATATACCAGGATGTTGAGATAACAGACACTTCTCCTAAAGAGTCTCAGTTCCCCTTGAAGGGACAAGACTCATCTCCAAGCTGAGAAGTGTAGTGCTGAATGCAGTGGAATTTAATCCAACACCATTACTGAGTGCATGGTACCTCCATGGGTCTATGCTGGGGCTAAGGAATGGGAGAATAAGAATTTCTTTAGTATCTATTACATACCAGCCACCATGTAAAGTGCTTAGGGATTCAAAGATAGATGTGAAGAAGATTTTGTGTTGGAAAAAGTTACCTTTTATTGCCCTGATGAACAGATCAGCATTTCTGTGTGCAAAGCACTGTGCCAAATGTGAAGGACCCAAGCAGAAAATTTGTTGTTAAATAATTTCCATTATAGATTTTAATGATCCCATTAGGGCAAAGATACTGGAATGGTTTGACATTTCCTTCTCATTTTACAAATGAGGAAACTAAGACAAACAGGGTTAAGTAGCTTACCCAGAGGCACATAGTTGGTGTCTGAGGTCAGATTTGAACTCAGAGCGATGTCTGCCTGACTCCAGACCCAGCACTCCATTCACTGCACCACCTAGCTGTTAGAAGAGTAAGGAAGGTCTTTCCAGGAGCTCACCTTCTAGTTAGAGTACAACAATACATATAGAGGAATTTTAGATGCAAAGCAGATGAAAAAGTCCAGTGGTCCTTATGGTACAGAAGCAAAGATATTTGATAATGTGTTTTGTCATATTTTTCTATCAATAAAACCATATCCATTTCTGATGTGGGATCATTTGGCAGTGTCAAATGTTTGAATGGTAAGTTTTCTTTTCCAGATCTTTAGTGCTATAGTTGCTGAAAAGGCAGGAGTCACCAAGTTGCATTGCCAAAACATTGCTTCCTTTGACAAAGACTATGGTCATCAGACTAGGAGGAGGACCAATTATCTTCTGGAGGGCATTGCTATTTCCAGGTTCTTACACTAACTTGCCCACCAATGGCAATGGGTGCTGGCAGTGCTCCAGGGTATGGGATCCTTCTCCACAAGGGATACTCACCTCATTGATTAGCTGTGGGAACCAGGTGTAAAGCATGGCCCCATTATTCTAAGGGCCCTTGGGTCCAAGGTCTTGAGCTATCTTTACCAAAGGAAAGTGATACAATAATTTGATCTAGCTGGGGCCCTTCCTGAGGTGTTTACATTGACATTATTTTAAATTGAATTTCTTCTCAGTCAACAAGTATTTTTTTCTCTCCCTCCCATCTTCCCCACAACTGAAACAAAACAAAACCCTTATAACAAATAATCATCATTCTCAAATCCTTCCCTCTCAGTGCCCTAGGGAATATTTTTTCCATCAGATCCTCTAAAACTGACCTGCAACAAAGCCCCTAATGAGCAGCTTAGAAAAGTTAAGCTACTGTTCTATGTTGGAAGACAGGGCTGGGGGAGAGGAAGAAGAAACCTGGTGATCACTGCTTCCTTTTTGAGCAAAGACCACAATTTCATCATGAAAAGACCTAGAATATTCGTTGGTTTCTCAAAATTTAAATCCAAAAAGGACATTGGAAGTCAATTAGCCTGCACACATATATTGTATCTAGGATATATTGTAACCTATTTAACATGTAAAGGACTGCTTGCTATCTGGGGGAGGGGGTGGAGAGAGGGAGGGGAAAAATCGGAACAGAAGTGAGTGCAAGGGATAATGCTGTAAAAAATTACCCTGGCATGGGTTCTATCAATAAAAAGTTATTTAAAAAATAATTAAAATAAAATAAAAAGGAAGTCAATTAGCCTAATATGCTCGTTTTAAAGAAAAAGAAGATGAAACTAAGATAGAAGATACTGGTCCAGAGACAAATGGATAATTTAAGGACATGGTCAAGACTAGACTAACAATTGACATTAGAGTTTGCAAAACATTTTCTGACCATTATCTCCTTTGAGTTTTACAGCAAACCTATAAGACAGGTACTAACAGTATACTAATGCCTCTTACAGATAAGGAAACTGAGCCTCAGATAAGTTAAGTGTCTTACCCACAGTTAGGGTCAGTAGCCACTTAAGCAAAACTCAGGATTCTGAGATTATTAAATTGGAAAAACTCAAAAGATTCATGAGATCATCAATTTAGACCTGGAAAGGACCTCATAAGCCATCTAAATCAATGTCCCTCCTCTTACAGATAAGCAAACTTAGAGCTGAAAGAATATTAGAGATCACTGAACCTTATCTAATTATACAGGAGATCCCTCTATAATATTCCTGACAAGTGGACCCCCAAGCTCAAGCTGTATTATTATTTTTTGGCTCTGCTCTTCAGTCTTCATGTACATTTTCCCAAATGTCTTTGAATTCTGTATTTTCTTTGTTCCTTTATGCACAACAATATTCTGTTGCATTCATATATCACAATTTGTTCAGTTATTCCCCAGTTGTTGAGTGAATAGCTTGTTTCCAATTTTTTTTTTGCTATTACAAATGGCGCTGCTATGCATATTTTCCTACAGATAGGTCTTTTCTTCCTGTCAATCACCTCCTATGAATATAAATCTCAAATCAGCCTCAATGCATAACTTGTATTTTGTAATTATAGATTGTTTTCAGAGGTGGACATATCCACAGTTCATTCCTGTTTTCATATAGCCCATTTTCAGATACAAGTCTGGCCATACTTATGTGTCCTTGCTGGACCCTATCTGTTCCATCCAGCTCTGCTACTCACTCTGGCTTGCTTCACCTTGCCCCTATCCCAGAAAACCTCCACACACACAAAAAAAAAACCTAATCAGCTATGCAATGGCTTCTCCCTGGGGCTTACTGACTCAGGATTTCAGTGGAGTCTCCTGGAATCTTCTGAGATTCCCTGGTGGTATTAAGTCATATTCTAACACAAGTCCCTGCACATGATAGGTCTAATAAATACTTGGACTTTTTCTTCTGTCCAGATACCAGAAAAAAAATGGAGGGGTTGAGAAAGTTCTAAGATGTACCACCACCTCTCCAGTGAAAACCAAGGCTGACTCTCAGGAGTTTCAGTCTCCTGGGTCTCTCTATTTGTGTGTTTTTTCCCAATTTGCAATTCCATTTTCCAGTCCCTGAAAAGACAATTTGATCTCCTCAACCCTTAGCTGTCCCTGGCTCTACATCCCCACATCTTCATCAATTAAGTAACCTGTAGGATCCTTTTTAACCAAGTTTCTCTCCTGATGGTTGTCTAGGACTGAGGACAGCTCTCTCCTCTCTGAGAAACTGCTAAATTGGGTTCAAAAAGAACTTTCTGTGACCAGAACATCCTCGCCCAGATTGGATCCCTCTCCACCTGTTTCCTCAGATCAAAGATCTCAAGCTTGGGTAGATCTGCTAGGTCAGCATCCCACTTGTACAGATGAGGAAACAGGCCTAAGAAAATTAGATGACTGGCTCTTGATGACCTGGGTAGCATCAGAGGCAAATATGAACTCCCATCCTCTGACTCCAGAGGTAGTGTTCTTTTCACTGGACCCTTCCTTCCTTCTACTTTTTTCTATTTCCTGAGGAAGTTACCAAGATACAATGGGAAGACCATTGGGTTTGAAGCTAGAAGACCTAAATTTGATCTCAGCCCTACTCCAAACAGGATATCCTCTTCCTTTCTTGACTTCAGTTCCTATAAAAAAAGGTTGTAAGAAATGATAAAGAGGATGGTTTCAGGGAAACATGGGAAGGCTTTGTGAACTGATGTAGACTGAAGTGAGCAGAAACAGGAGAATAATTTGTACAATTATAATAATTTTATGAAGACAGACAACGTTGAAAGACTTAGAAACTCTGTTCAACATCAAGATCAACCATGATTTCAGAAGACTCATAATGAAACATGCTGATCACCTCCTGAAAGAGAACTGATGGACTCAGTGAAGATCAAGACATGTTTTTCAGGCTTGGCTAAATGCAAAATTTGGTTTTGTTTGATTATGTGAGTTTGGAATAGTTTTCTTGTTCTTGCTTTCTCAGTAGGGATGGAAGATGTTGCAAAGAAGGAAGATCTTCATGAAAATATTTTTTTTTTTTGCTGAGGCAATTGGGATTAAGTGACTTGCCCAGGGTCACACAGCTAGGAAGTGTTAAGTGTCTAAGGTCACATTTGAACTCGGGTCCTCCTGACTTCAGAGCTGTGCTCTATCTACTGCACCAACTAGCTGCCCCTGAAAATAAATTTTAATTAAAAAATAAAACAAAAATTGGACTAGAATTCAGAAATTATTAATCTGGGGGTCTATGAATCTCCTTTTTAAAAACATTTTGATAACTGTATTTCAATGTAATTAGTTTCCTTTGTAATCTTATGTATTTTGTACAACTAAAAACATGATTCCAAGATGGGATACCCAGGCTTCACCAGGCTACCAAAAGGTCCATGGCCCAAAAGAGATTGAGAATCCCAAAATTAGACCACCTCTAAGGTCACTTCCAGCTGTAAATTCTATGATCGTGGAACATAACTACCTCAGAACAGTGTTTGGAGTCTAACTTCTCTTCACTTGCAGTTTGGGTTTGCAACCTTGTCTCACTTCTATTGGACTCAGACAGATACTTAAATGAGTTATTATTTCTAGAGGCTCTGCTGGCTGTAGCTTGGTCCAGGAGGCAGCTGGGAACCATCATGGCATTGACCACCAGCCAAGGATCAATTCACAAAATGGACCCTCTCCTCACCCAGATAATTAAGCACTATCTCCTAATGCCAACAAGCACAATTTCAAAGACTCAAAGAACATTCTTTCTCATAAACTAACTGTAGGGTCAGGAATTCTTAGGGAGCAAATAAGGTTGGATGAGGAAGAAAGGGGAACATAGGGGCTTATACCTAAAGAGGACACTAGGGCCAGCTAGTCCAATCCTTTCTCTTTACAGATGATTAATCTGAGACCAAGAGAGGGAAAATAATTTGTCCAAAGTTGAACAAGTAGTAAGTGGCAGAACCAGGTTCTGAAACAGGATTCAAATCTAACACTAAATTATTTCCTCTTCTTTTCTCCTCCCCATGTAAAGCTCTCATGAAGAATAGGTAAGTGGGATAAATCCAGCCTCATAGCCTCACTTTGGGAACATGTGATTCAGTAGCTTAGAATCTCCAAGAAGGAGAGATGGGATATGAGCAGAAGAGATACTGACTATCTATGGTCCTTCCCTCAGGCCTGACTCTATATCCTTCTTCAGCTTCCTCCTAAATCTCAATCCTTACAAGGCATGGGGTTTCCAACATGAGATTTTCTTTAATCCAAAGTTTCCATCCATCTCCTCAGTGGTCATCCATATGTTTTTCTATTTTGTGTATTACCTGAATATAAAGAGAAGGAGGAGAATAGGGTGAAAACTGGAAACTAGGACTTCATGCCCCAGCTACCCCCGCCCCATCGCCTCATTACCAAGCCCTGCCCCTTTGGGGTCTATTAAAGCTGGCACTGCCTCCTAGAGAAGCTAAAAGAGAGGTGGGGGAAAGGAATGTCAGTCTGTGATTGATCTAAAGAAAGGGGCAAGAGATTTAACTCCAGGCCTCCTGACCTGACAGGGCCAGAAGGAAAATAAGTTTTCCTTTTTACTTAAAGTCTCTGAAAGCCCCAACACAATCCATCAATCGCAAGCCCCGCACCCTTCCTCGACCTTTTGTTCAAAGAGAATGAAGTTTCTCGCTCCAGTTTTCTTGGATTTGGCCGTGGTTAGAATACAGAAACAGACAGAACCAGAACCCACCCCTGCAGGGTCCTCAGGCAATCTCTACACCTGGGATCTAGAGGACCAAAGGAGCTAATGCAGCATCTTCTTGTGCTTACACAGGTGAGAAATCAGGGAAAACCGAGGAGAGGGGAGGAGGCAGTGAATGGAATTTGGTCCAAAAAGCATTGGATTCTGAAGTCCAGATACCTGAAGGGAGATGAAAATCCCACTATCCTCTGCCTTGATTAAAACATATCTGGACATCTTATTTTAGGAAGGACGTTAATGCTGATTCTGGCAATTAACATGATATTGAGTATCAGTTTAAGGGCCTGAGTTCACATATCTCTTGTCACTGACTACTTGTATGACCTTAGACAAGGTATTTAACTTTAAGAGAAAGGACTGTCATATGCGTCTTTTTGTATCTCCAATACTCAGCCTAGTGCCGGCACATAGGAGGTACTTAATAAATATTGATTGATTGATTGATTGATTAATGGACTAAATTTCTCTGTGCCTGTTTCTTTGACTACAAAATGAGGGATTGGGCCAGGTGATCACTGAGATCCTGTCCAGATCAGGATCTATTATCCTGTGATCCTATTAAAAATGGGAGCATATCCAAAAGAGGCTGACCCTAGAAAATAAGAAGAGATCAATGTCATTTCAGACCTAATTAAGTAATCATAATAACAAACATTTATAGAGTGCTTTAAAGTTTACAAAGTACTTTATCTCATTTGATCCCAACAACTCAGAGAGGCATATGCTATTATTATTTCCATTTATAGATGGGGAAACTGAGGTAGAAAGAGATGAAAGGACTTGCCCAATAACATATCGTTTCTGAGGCTAAATTTGAACTCAAAATTTTCTGACTCCAGTCCCACTACTATCCACTGAGCCCACACATACATGTTTAACTCAGAAAAGAGTTAATATGGAAGGAGCAAGATATCCATTTGTGGTATAATAGATACAATGCTAGGTCTGAAAGACCTGGCTTCAAATCCAGGTTCTGCTCCTTATTGTCTGTATAATGTGGGAAATTACTTTCCCTTCCTGAGCCTCCATCAAGAGAAGGCATTAGATTAAGATCCCACCATTCTATAATCTGTTTTCAAGCAGTGGCAGTATCAAAAAGCCTCTTTGTTACCAGCCCTCTATTTAACAAAGCTTTTGATCAGGAACCTTGCTTTCCAAAGGCAGGTGAGGGAGACTGCACAGGACTCCAAGGTTTTAGAGTGCTGCTATCGGTGTCCTTCAGGGGATGATAAAGCATCATTGGAGGGTCTCTGTAAATATTTACCTTTCTCTTATCCATGCCAAGGGAGTCACTATCATATCCAAAGGCATTGACTGGGTAGGATACAGGGAGAAAGAGCTTAAGTGAAGGCATTTTTATGGTGTTTTGTAGTCAATTCTGCAAAATCCTTTGGTTTTAATTTGTGAAAGATTGTCATGCAGAAGAGAGATTAAAGTTGCTCTGCTTGGCCCCAGAGGGCAGAACTAGAATCAGTGGGTTGATGAGTTGATGTTCAGGGAAGCAGATTATGGCTCTATTAAAATAAATATTTTCTAACAGTAGAGAGATATCAATAGAATGAGTTGCCTCCGAATGTAAGAGCTAACTGCCACTTCTAACCTGTCAGGCTGTCTTACCTGCTGGCCCACCCTGTAAACATTTTTCCTTCTTCCTCTCTGTCTTTGTCCAGGCTATCCACCATAGGAGGACATATAGCATCATTTCCTACCCAAAACTTTCCCAGATCTCTCATCTGCTACCACGCTGGCCATCCAGATTCTTCCCAACAAAAAGATTACTTTGTATTTACCCTAGACACATTTTGTATTTACTCAGCCCTGTCTGTATTGTTTCAATAGAATGCAAGCTCTTTGAGAACAGAGATTTTCTTTTTTTTTTTCTTTTTCTTTTTTTTTTTTTTGGGGGGGGGGCGGTTCCTTATTGTCCCAAGGCCCAGCACTTCACAACTTCTTGAAAACTTGAATAAATGAAGCTGAAAGAATGATCACTTTCCTGGAATATTTTTGGGAGGATTCACATTTCAAGAGAGTTTAGATTCAGCCTTTGCTACCTGACCCCCTCCTGCCTTTCTGCTGGTCTTAACCTTGACTTCCCTCCACAGACTGCATGACCCAGAAACATTGGTCTTCTTTCTGTTTCTTGAAATAATATTCCAAATTCTGATTCCAGGCCTAATTTTTATTAAATCACTTTTAATTGATGTCTTTGGTTTTTTTAAATAAAAATCATTTTCCCTAGTATCCCTTTCCCCTTCCCAAAAAGCCATACATATCATAATAACAAATGAAGACATTCTTTTTAACAAAGACACTCTACATTACAAATAAAGCCATCCTATATAATAAATAAAGATTCCCTATTTGATAAAGAAGAAAAAGAAGACTAAAAATTATCAAAACTGGTCAATATATTGAAGAAGTCAAAAAATATGTACAATTTACATAAACTTATGGAGCGCCCAATTCCACAAAGGGTAGATTTTGATATGTCCATTCATATTTCTTCATTCAAGTCATGCTTGATATTTATAATTTTGTAAAATTCCCTTTTGGTTTGTTTTTATACGTAGGATTGTTCTTTCCATTTGCATTGCTGTAGCCATTGTATATATTATTTTCTTTTTTATTATTATGACTTTTTATTGACAAAACAAATGCGTGGGTAATTTTTCAACACTGACCCTTGCAAAAACTTCTGTTCCAACTTTTCCCCTCCTTACCTCCATCCTCTCCCTTAGATGGCAGGTAGTCCCATATATGTTAAATATGTTAAAGTATATATTAAATACAATATATGTATACATAATAATTCGATTGTCTTGCTAAACAAGAAAAATCAGATTTAGAAAAAAGGTAAAAATAACCTGGGAAGAAAAACAAAAATGCAAGCAAACAATAACAGAAAGAGTGCAAATGTGGTCCACATTTATTTTCCAGTGTTCTTTTGCTGGGTGTAGCTGGTTCTGTTCATTAGTGATCAATTGGAACTGATTTGGGTCCTCTCATTGTTGAAGAGAGCCACTTCCTTCAGAATTGATCCTCATATAGTATTGTTATTGAAGTGTATAAAGATCTTTTGATTCTGCTCATCTCACTTAGAATCAGTTCATGTAAGTCTCTCCAAATCTCTCTATCTTCATCCTGCTGGTAATTTCTTACAAAACAATAATATTCCATAACATTCATATACCACAATTTACTCAGCCATTCTCCAACTGATGGGCATCCATTCAATTTCCAGTTTCTAGCCACTACAAAAAAGGGCTGCCACAAACATTTTTGCACATATAGGTCCCTTTCCCTTCTTTAATATCTCTTTGGGATATAAGCTATATTCTTTTCTAGACTCTATTTACTTCACTCTGCTTAAATTCATGTAGACTTTTCCATGCTTCCCTGTATTCATCACACACTCCATTTCTTACAGCACAGTAATTTTCCATTACATTTATGTCCCACCATTTAATTAGCCATTCCCCAATAAATGTACAGCTAGGTGGCTTAATAGGCTTGGAATCAGGAAGATTCATTTTCCTGAGTTCATATCCAGCCTCAGATATTTACTAGCTGTGTGATCCTGAGCAAGTCACTTAACCCATATTCCTCAATTTCCTCATCTATAAAAATAATCTGGAGAAGGAAATGGCAAACCACTTCAGTATCTCTGCCAAGAAAACCCCAAATAGGGTCACAGAAAGTCAGTCATGACTGAAATTGACTGAACAGCAGCAAAATCAATGTACATCTATTTTGTTTCCAATTCTTTGCTGTCACAAAAAGTGATTCTTCTTATCAATGACTTTCCTTGGGCTATAAACTCAGTAATGAGACTCAATGCCTTTCCACAGGCTGTCCCCCATGCCTAGAGAGCTCTCCCTGCCATCCCTAACATCTTTCAAATCAACTCAAATCCCAGCTTCTGCAAAAGGTCTTTCCCAAGTGACCTCAATCTTAGTGCCATCCATCTGAGATTACCTCCACTTTATCTTGTATTATATGTGTATATGTGTGTGTGTGTGTGTATGATATATATTATATATATATATATATATATGTACTTAGTTGCTTGTTTTTTGTCTAGAATGTTAGAATGTGAGCTTCTCAAGCAAGAACATTTTTTTTGCCTTTTATTGTATCCCAGTGTATTAGCACAGTGTTTGGAATTTAGTAGGTGTTTAATAAATGCTCATTGAGTGACTGACCCTGAAGCCCTTCCAGCTCTGAGATCCAGTGATAATCAAATACTTGTCTATATGACATACAACATATTATTTTTATTTAATTTTTAATGAAATCCACTGAATTGGCCAAATGTTTGGGTGTCATCCAAATAATAAGCATTGAGAGATCAACTGAAATGTGGATCCTGACAGAGAGCAAAATAAATAAAGACACAGAGAAAGACAGAGATAGATGCAGAGACACAGAGGCAGAGGCAGAGAAGAGATACAGACTCAGCAGGAGACAGAGAAGACACATGGAGGATGACATGGATCAAGACACAGATAAAAAGAAAGACAGAGATACAGGGAGAAACCAAGAAAGGCTGCTGTGGAGAGACAGCCATAATTCTAGGGTGTCTAGAAATTCTAAGGAAAGCCAAGTTGGAGGACAAGATCTGGAGAACAGAGCTGGGAAGGAGGGTAAATGAATGGAGGGAGAAGGAGAGAAGGACATCCTGGATTGAAAGCAGGGTCTGATTAGCCAGGGTCCTGCTCCCAGCCAGTGCCCAACACAACATGCAAAAATCCCTGTTTCCTTGGAAACCAGTTCTGGGGCCTGCCCGACAGGCCAAGGAGAGCTGGTGTAATCAGACCCCCAAGGCGAGGGGAATAAGCTGTCCTGGGGTTCCCAGCCAAATTGCCTGCCTGCCTGCCTTCTTGTTTAAATTGGTAATTTCCCACCTCCTCCTTCCCTTCCTCAGATTTGCTGCCCAGAAGTATCCTTGCCCATGACTGCTCTCCTATTTGGAAGCATCAGCTACCTAGTCCGAATCTGTTCTGTCCTCACAATCCCTTCTCCAGGCCAGTGGTTCAGGATATTTTGGGAAAGAAAGATCCTTCTGCTTTTTTTTCTTCCCTTCCCTCTTTTCTCCTGGGGTTGAGGGAACATTGCGGGTGGCTGCTAGATAAATAAAGATGGAGACCTGAACCATACCAAAAAATGTCAGTCTCTCCAAAGGATTTGGGTGAGCAAGGAACTCAGGCTCATTCCTGGGTACCCCTCACACTGGCTTCATGCATTTTCACTGGCGTCCCACGCCTGGAATGTGCAACCTCTGCCTCTACTTCTTGGTTTGCATCTACTTCCTGGCTTCCCTGACTTCCTTCTAAAACCCCAACCCCACTTTACCTCCTCCCCCTTCTTGTTGGTACCCTCTGAGATTCTCTCCTTGTATACATCTTGTCTGTACATAGTTGTTTCCCCTTTTAAATTGTGAGTCCCTTGAGAGAAGGGTCTACCTTCTTAGCATCCTTACTGCTTAGCCAAGTGTCTAACACATAGTAGGTGCTTCATAAATACTTGTTGACATGGAAGAGAAGAAGCATTTATTAAGTGTCTACTATGTTCCCGGCATTGTGTTAAGCACTTCACAATAGAGAATATTTGTCAAGGACTGAGCTCTTGTAGATGATGGGAAGAAGCTTTTTTTGCTTGAAATGGATCTTAGAAGTCATTTCATCCAAGTCATTCTTTTTACAGATGAGAAAATTGAGGCCCAGAGAAGTAAAGGGATTGGCCCTCAATCCTAATAATGCTTGTCTGCCTCTAAGAGAGGATTTGAACTTGGACCCCAGAGCCTCAGCTCTTCCCACTCTACTACACCATGGCAGACAATTCATTGACTGGATAGTTTGCTGATTCCACTGGCCAGATAGACTCACTCTGAGCTGAGCCAGGCCACTGTGAAAGAAGGCAAGGATGCCCTCCCCCAGCTAACTCTGATGCTTCTTCTGCCTCCTGATTCCACCACCCCCTCATTTTTCTTTCAATCCTTGCCTCTGACTATCTGAGAAAAACAACCCTTACCCCGGAGAGACTGCTTCCTGCCCAGCTCTATCTTAGGGGATCATGCACACACCCACAAGCAGATGCACAGAGGGACACTCACACCAGCAAACTTGAATGTACACCTACACATCCAGTCATAGGTTTCTAGTACGGAGTGTGATTTTCCTTGGCATCAAGTTCCAGGCTTTTCCATAGCTCATTATGTAGCTTTTGACAAGTCCCTTCCATGCTCTGGGCCTCAGTTTCCCCAACTGTTTAATAAGTAAGTCAATCTTCAATGTCCTGAAGTGTCACAGAAAGATTTAGAGTCAATGGCTCCAGTTTGAAACCTTAGCTCTGCTTATTTACTGGCTATTTGATCCTGAGCAAGCTTTTCCTTCTCTCTCTGGACCTTGGTTTCCTTACAGATTAAATGACAGTGTGGATTTAGACACCTAAGCTTCTTTCTGGCTCTAAATATATAACCCTATGACAATAAGTTTCATGAGGGCAGTCTCTGCCCTCTAGGATTGCCGTCAACCCACGTGAATCCTAATTACTTCCTTTGTTTTTGCTTAGCTCAACCAAAACACATAGTGGGGAGAGGAGAGGATTATATGGTTTTGTTTGCAAACAAAGAAGAAAGAAACAAGCATTTATTAAGCACCTACTATGTGCCAGGCAGTGTATTAAGGACTTTTTACAATATTTCATTTGATCCTCATGACAACCTTGAGAACAACCCATAATGACCCCTGTTTTATCACTAAAAAAAATAAGCTAAATAGAGATTAAATGACTTGCCCAAAAGTCTGAGGCCAGATTTTGAGGTCTTCTTGATTCTCTTCCCAATGATCTATCTACTGGGACACTCAACCATCAAGAGAAAGAAGATGAAATAAATACAAGTAGAATGCCACATAGGGCAGTAAATGGAACATTAGATTTATAGTTATAACTTAAGACTCAGTATCCTCCTTTGTAAAATGACTCAATTTGAATTTGAGAGCCCCAAAGTCCCCTTTATCTCCAGATCTAGGATTCTTCAACCCTAGGATAGGATGAGGTCTTTGATGCAAGAAAAATGTGTTTGAAACTCACAGCTGTCACTTTATGGCTGTGTGACCTTGGACAAGTCCCTTGAGCTCTTTGTAAAATGAACTAAAATGACCTAGCAAAGCCCTTCAAGATCTAAGTTTATGGTCCTATGATACCTTGAATTAACAAAATGTCAGATCCCACAGTGCTTAGGGAAAAATACTTCAGAGTCTACATGGAATGGAGGCAGAAATCTGATCTTGGGGCAAGTCTCTCTGAGACTTATTTTCCTCATCTGTAAAATTAGGTAGTTTGACTAAATGATCTCTCAGGGCCCTTCCAGCTCTAAATCTTATGTTGCCAATCCAGAAAGAAACAACAAAGGAATGGATCAAAACCAGCAATAGCTTTGGACTCATTAATGTGGTGCCAGGAAGCAGAGACAAAGATTCAGGGTCAACTAAGCCCAGCAAAGGGGACTCCCCACTGGACTCAGGGCCAGAAACAATGAACTTGCCTTGTGTTGTTCTGGCAAGAACTCCTCATAGAGCTCCAGTCCCCCTCTTTTCCAAGCCTTTGTCTGGGCAGGCTTACAGAGCACCCAGAAGATACTAGTTTCTCACTGTCATGTCAGTGAGGTCAACACACTCCAAGGACAACTTCCTTTTCCTTGAACACTAAAGTCAGTGAAACCCAGCTGGTGGCCAGAAGGGGTAGAGGAAGGCTTTTGACAGCTTCTGAAGATATTTCCACAGGCTTTCACCTCTTTCCTCACAATGTAAAAACCATTCCAGAAGGACAAATGTTTCCAATAACAATAAACTTAGCTCTTGAAGGGCTTTGCTAGGTCATTTAGTCTATTTTACAGAGCTCAAGGGACTTGTCCAGGGTCACACAAATGGGACAATAACATAAAGCATCAAAAGAGGAAGAGTCACTCCACTTCCTTATTCAATTCCCCCCTACTTATTTTGAAAGTCTGAGCAGGTAGGTGCTAGTCACTACTCCAGAAAGAGATGTGACTATTACTAATTTGCTAAAAATACAACAGCTGAGCAAATTCCCTTTCTTCTCAACCTCAATTAGGTTGAATCTATTAAAATGAAGCCTTCCATCACAAATGGCCTTTTGCTTGCCATGGAAGTAAATCATCTTCTGCCATATCAGGACCTTGGACAGCAGCCCAATCCCATCTGTCATCCACCTCCATTTTAAGAGAATTCCCTATAATGGAAACAAGATCATGGATTCCCAATGCTATCCCTTTGCAGGTTGGTAGTAAGAGACATCCATTGTAATCAGTTGAGGAGATGATGAACTATGAACTTTTGCCACATATCTGCCTGAAAAAAAAGGAAATGCTTAACAAAAAACTTCTTTCAGGTGTTATGGCAGAGTTAGGATTAGAAGCCATACACTTTGTTGATCAACTCCTTGTGTTATTTAATCTTCCCCATGCAGAATACATAATGTCAACTCTGTTCTACTTCTCTCCCACCCCACCCTAACCCCAGTTACAAACCTATGCAAGCAGCAGGGGAGTCAGGTCCTAGAGGTATCAAAAGCACTAAGGGTTTAGAGGTAAGAATTGGGGGAGAATCCTATTACAAAAGGGCTTTGGAAGGGATTCTTCTAGTCTGGAAGAATCAATTCATTCAACCTACTACTATATAAGCACCTACTGTTGTATAAGTCTCTATGCCAAGTACTAAAAGAGATACAGGGATAAGTATGGCATGATCTCTTTCCCCTTGGGTCTCACAGTCTAGCAGGGGCTATGATATAGATACAAATTTGCCATACTATACAATAATCATAATACATAAAATAAGAGCATGAGACAAGTAAAGAGCTTTGTGGATATAATACCTGACTGTGGCAGCCCTTAGCTATTGTCTATTGTTTTCCCCCTTCATTTTCTTTTTGTTAGGTGCCAAGAAAGAACACAATTAGGAGAAAGGAAAGTGGTGTGATAATGTTGGAGGGTCACAGAAAGTCACAAACTCTGGAAATTTAAAAGGGAAGGACCAGCTTTATATGTGTGCCTCTCTTGCTCTACCTTAGACACTCTTCCTCTCAGATGTCCATGGTTTGGAGCTGGCAGAGTGTAAGCTGCTGCTGTGGCCCTGGCAGGCCAGTAAAAAGGGATGCCAGAGAAACATGGAGAGATGAGTAGGAGAAGATGCCAAGACAACACCTGACCAAGAGCCCCTCCAACAACCAAGCTATGGGATACCCAACAGGGCTTTGTACAGCTGCCAAAGAGGAGAACGATGATGAACCCACAAAGGAGTTCAATTAGTAGTCACTACAGATCCAATCCTATGATAAGAGATGAATATGGTGAGTCAAGGCAGAGATCACTCCCAAGCTGACTGTCGAGACTAAAATGCTTGAGGGATGATCTCCTACTACTATGGTCTTTGAGGACACCTCCCCAGGTGCAGAATATTGGGTGGGGACAGAGAAATAGGATTTTAGACCTTACTAGAATCCTCAGGGGAGGTTTAGGACTGACCTTATTTACTTTGCTTCCCCTGTATTAAACAGAAAAGAAAAAAGTAAGAACAGGAGAAAAAAAAAGAAGGACGTGGCAGAGGAGGAGGAAAAGGAGGAGGAGGAAGAAGAGAAGGAGTGCATCTGGGGGAGATGATAATGAGTTCTATTTTGGACATGTTTAGACATTTCAGACACTGATGGGGCATATATGTGAAAATGTTCTGTGTCAGTTGATGATAAAAATACTGGTGTTGAGGAGAAAGACTAGAACTGAATTTGGGGCTCATCTGCACAGAAACAATCACTGAAATTATGGGAGAAGAGATTCCCCAGAAGTGAAAATATAAAGAGAGAAAAGGGCCTAAAATAGACTGTTGGGGTATATTCACAATTCGATAACAATTGTGGTTTAGTCATTTCATTTGTATTCAAATCTTTGTGATTTAATATCGGTTTTTCTTGGCAGAAATACTGGAGTAGTTTGCCATTTCCTCTTCCAGTTCATTTTACAGATGAAGAAACTGAGGGAAATGGGTTAAGTGATTTGTTCAGGGTCACATAGCTAGTAAGTAGCTGAGGCTGGATCTAAATTCAGAAAGATGAGTCTTCCTGCCTCCAGGCCTAGCATTCTATCCACTGTGCCACATAACTAGCATTTATATAGCACTTTAAAGTTTGCAAAGCATTTTATAAATAATATTTTATTTTGTCCTTACTACAACTCTTTGGTGTAGATGTTATTCTTATCCTCATCTTACAAAGAAACTAAGGCATACAGAAGTTTCAGTAACTTGCTCTGGTCACACAACTAGTAAGTGTCTGAGGATGAATTCTCCTTCAAGTCTCTTTGACTCCAGGGAGAGAGAGAGAGGGAGAGAGAGGGAAACAGAGGGAGAGAGAGGGAGAGAGAAGGAGAGAGAGAGAGAGAGAGAGAAGAAAGAGGAGGAGGAGGTAGAGGAGGGAGGGAGGGAAAAGAGAAAAAGGAAGGGAGAAAGGAGGGAGGGAGAGAGAGAAGGAAGGAGGGAGGGAGGGAGATAAGGACAAAGAGAAAGAGACAAAAAGAGAAAAATAGAGACAGACAAAAAGAGAGAAACAGAGACAGAGAGACAAAGACAGAAAGACACAGAGACAGACAAACAAATACACAGAGTACCTCAGAAGTAATAGAAGAGAGAAGGTTCAATAGGAAAGGATAGTTCATAGTGTCAGAAGGTATAGAGAGATCAAAGTAATATGAAAATTATGCAAAGGGCTTCAAGTTTAGCATTTAAAAGGCAGTTGTTAGCCCTGGAGAGAGCAACTTCAGGTAAGGGATGGGATCAGACGCCATGTTTCAAGAAGTTAAAAAGCAGAAGGCCTTTTCTAGGAATTTAGACATGAAAAAAGAGGGGGGAAACATACAGCTAGCTTGAGGTGACAGTAGGGCAAAATGAAGAGTTTCTTGGGATTTTTTAAAGATAGGTGAGATTTGGGCAAGTTTGAAGGCAGCACAGAAGTAGGTGGATTAGGAGAGATTTAAAATCTGGAGCACAAGTAGAAGGGCTGGCATTGGCAGGGAGAATTGGCCAGCTCTATAGTGGAGCAAAAGAGGAAAGAATAGGGATTTGAAGTTAAAGTGATTTGAAATGTAGATTTGGGAAAGGGAAGGAGCTGGCAACCAATAGCCCCAATGTTTTCATTCTTTTGACAGGTAGCCAAAAGGAGGTGGTATATAATAAGCTAAGGAAGAAAAAGAAAGAGAAGGGAAGGGAAGTGAAAGGAAGATTTGAACTAGTGGAGCATGGAGAGTATGACCAGCAATCAGAAAAGAGTAAAGGAATTCAGATAACAGCAGGGAGGGTCCAGTGAAGAATGAATGATGTAAATTTGTTGCAAATCCAGCCAGCACAGTTGTATGATTTCCTCCATTGGCATTCAGCAAAACTTGAATAGAAGCATAGAAAGTATTGCTGAAGTTTTAAAAAGGGATGAGTAGTGATAAGACAAGGAGGCAAAGAAACCAAGGGCAAAGGATACTCCAAACTGGAGCTAATTAATTGAAGGTGAAATGAATGACTAGTGGAAAAAGGGTGAAACTTGGAATCAGGAAGGCTTGAGTTCATAATCTTGCCTCAGAAACTTACTAATTGTGTGACCTTGAGCCATCACACCATCTTCTTTAACTTCAGTTTTCTCATCTGTAAAATGGGGATAATAATAACACCTACTTCCCAGGGCTATAATAAGGATAAAATGAGATATATATAAAGTGCTTTGAAAACTTGAACAGCACTATATAAATGCTAGCTGTTCTTATTAAAAGTGTTTAAATTTTAAAGAGAGGGAAATTGGCCAGAGTTGTAAGGATGACCTGGTAGAACAGAAAAAAATGGAGCGACTAGAGGTTGTGGTGAGAATTTAGACTAAGTTTAGGTGGGGTGAGACACAGGGTCAAATGAAAGAACTTGTAGTTGTGATTAAATAGCGGAATTTCAGAATTATGGATTGTAAAGATAGAACATATTTGTGATAAAAGCAAGCAACTCAGCAGGGGCCATTGCCCCAACTTGTACTCACAATCAAAATTCCCAGAGAACTTGCTACTTAGATTCTGAAGTAACCCTGTGGATCTGCACTCCTAGCAATACAGCTCATAAGTCCCCACCAAAGTGCTTGCCATGAACAATTATTCATTACATTACTAAATTCACTAAATTTGCTCAATAATAAAGCATTTACTCAACAATCAAGGCAAGAAGAATGGCTACAACATATTTAACCTCTATTGGATTACTGATTGTCTAAGGGAGAAGGGGGGAGGGAGGGAGAAAAATTTGGAACACTGCGTTTTGTAAGGGTAATGCTGAAAATTATCTTTGCATGTATTTTGAAAATAAAAATTTATTATTAAAAATTTTTAAAGGAAAAGAAGAAAAAAGAAATGATAAAAAGAACAATTTCAGTGAAAACTGGGAAGACATATATAAACTGAGGAAAAGTTAAATTGGCAGAAGTAGAAAAACAATTTATACTATAACATTGTGAAGTAAAAAACAATTTTGAAAGCCTTATCAACCACAATTCCCGAGGAAGGATGATGAAGCATACTAGCCACTTTCTTACACAGAAGTGATGAACTCAGGATATAGAATGAAATAAATATTTTTGGACTGGCCAATGAAAGAATTGATTTGACTGTGCATTTTGTTGTAACAAATGATTTTCATTCCTTTTTACTTTTTTAATGGTGGTTGATAATGGGAGGAAAAGAAAACAGATTTTTATTTGTTGAAAAGATTAATAAAATTTTTTAAAAGAAGAGTGGCTACAAAACATCCTTCCTCATAAACTTGAGGCATATTTTCCCATAGATTTACACAGAAAAAGGATGAACTCAAACTCTAGAGTGCAATAGTGAAGCACATGTGTATCATACACATATGACAAAAGTGTCTTACAGTTCCTTATACCACAGAGCCCAGAAGTACCTTCTCTCTTTGCAGAATCCTCACACAGATCCCCTTGGGTTGACTGGATTTTTTAGCTAGGTTCCCAGGATTTTCTCCTCTCCTTAACATATTCTGCTTCCAGCATTCATGATGTTTGAAACTCTTTCCCTCAAGTAACTATCTTTGCATTTATGTCTGTATGTTTCTGCTCACCATTGGATTTAGTGAAAAAGCAGGCAAATAGATGGCACATTGGATAGAAAGCCAAGCCTAGAGTTAGGAAGACTCATCTTTCTGAATTAAATCTAGCCTCAGACACAAGGATTTGTGAAGAGGACTGATCAAGTCCCTTTCAAAGATAAATGGCCAAGGAAAAAAGAGAAAAGAAAAATGCCTCTTCCTCCCCCTTACTGGATTTAGAGTCAGGAAGAGAAGTCCAAATCCAATTTCATATACTTATTAGCTATGTGACCTTGAAGAAGTCACTTAATCCCTGTCTGCCTCAGTTTCCTCATCTATAAAATGGGGATAATAATGACATCTACTTCTGGACTTGTTGTAAGGATAAAAGGAGATAACATTTGAAAAAGCATTTTGCAAACCTTCAAGTACTATATATTACCACTACCACCACCATCACTACCATTCCCACTCCCACCATTACTGCTACTACTGGAAGGGATGGCCAGGGATGCAGTGCCTTCTGAGGAAAGCCAAATTTCTGTGATTTCAAGAAGATGGAGGGAGTTTGTGAAGCACATATATGTGGACGCATGCACATGCAATGAAAGGATAAGTTAGAGTCAGAAACCTGGGAGAGATAAGGCTAACATAAATGGGTATGAGGGAACAGGGAATGGAGCCCAGGTAAGGAGGGAGCTTTGAGCCTATGACTCAGAATCACAAGAATTCTGTCTGGAGTCACGGGGCAGTAGATTGCCACGTTTTTCCTAGTAGTTTTCCTAGTAGCAATCTTAATATTGATTTGATCATTATTCCCTGAACAGGAAGATGTACTTATACAAAAAAAGTAAACATGCAAAAAGTAAAAATTTCAAAGACATGGTGCATAAAGACACACAAAAAAACACATGCAAAAAACCGGGAAAGTGAACATACAGACACATGAACTCTGGATCACAGCTCTCTGGTTCTGTGTTCTTGGTTGTACATTTTTTCCATGTCTGTGACATGTTTATGTATATCTATGAGTTTTTCTATATAATATGTATTTACCAAAATGTAAGCATAATGATTTAAAAATATACATAGTTATGTGCAATGGATACATACCCATATAAGAACACAGAATCAAAAGCTTATTCCCATTCTGATACTCTGTGGTCCCATGTTTTCATGGCTACTCACTGTCAAAAATCTCCACTCTGGGATCCAAGGCTCTGAACCACCTGTTTCTAGTTTTATTTCCCATTCTTCCTCTTGTCCTCTAGCCCAACTGGCTTTTTCATGATTCTCTGAACACATTTACAAGCTCCCACCTTCATACCTTAGCTCCCCTCTTCTCTGCTATTGTAGATCTTTCCTATGCTCATTTCCTCTAGGGAGTCGTCCCATGATTTGTTCCATAACAATCCCTCCAAATAGCACCTATATTCTGTCCCTCAGGGGGCCTGGACACCACTAATCATATTTTCATATAATCCAATCTCATCTGCCCAAATAGATCATGAGCTCCATGCAGGTGGAGCCGGGTCTTACTCATCATTATCTCTCACAGTCAAGCACACATATACACACATACATGCACATATACTTATACACATGCATGCATGTACATGTGTGCATTACATACATGTATGTACACATATGTGCATGCACATGCATTGCATGCATGCATGAAAGTGTATGCACCCAGTCCACATAGACCATTCAGGACAGATTGACCCAGGTCTCTGAAAGAAAGAGGATATTAAAACTCAGATGATAAAAAAATTAGATATCCTGATCCAGTCCTTCACCTCTTGTGGGTATCAATTTTGCCATCTTAAAAATGAGATGGTAGAACTACATATCTTCCAAAGTCCTTCTAGCTCTAAATCCATTATCCTATTACTTGCTTAGGAAGGTCTCATTTCTGGGTATCAGTTTCCTCATCTCTGAAATTATAGGATGAAACCCAATGGCTATCTAACTTGCCACTCAGCTTTGGATTCACAAGGAGGAGTAGATTCAATGTGGGATATTTGGATGACAAAGATATCTCATATAGAATCATTTCCCACCCACACTGAACTGAGGTCATCTAAATTCGCAGTGCATTCTGCTAGCATCTCAGCTCAGGAGCATATATTTTAAAAATAAGATATTTAATCTGTATTAAAACAATTAGTAAAGGAACAACAAAAACAATTTGAGCACAGACACACTCAGTGGGTGGTTGTAGGGAAAACCTTCTCCTTCAAGGCTCTAGTGTGAAAAGGATATGCCTTCATGTCCCTTGGATGATTAGACCAACGGTTCAGAAGACCCACTCACGAGGTGTCCGAATCCCTGTTCACAATGGCTGGCACTTTCCACCCTCTGAGTCATAACAAGAGGTCCCCTCTCTCTGTCTCACCCTCGTTCAGCTGATGTCAAAGGCTGCCTCCCAGATGCTCACTTCTTGCCACTTTCCCTCTACCAGGGGCCACAGCCCCTTCTCCTTCTTCTTCAAAGTCTTCATTGTCCTTCTAATGCAATTAGAATGAGGGATCTCCCTTGAATGAGATCCAATTACGCCTCTCCTTGAAACCTGGAGTTTAATGGGAAATACAATCCTTTCAGGTATGCACCTCTTCCATTTTAATACATAAGTTTATTTTTTATTGCAAAGTTGATTATGTGTGTATGTAGGGACATTTAACTTCATTTATCCCACTTGGCAGGGATGTGGAGTGAAGACTTAAGACATGAACGCTCCCAAGGAGACAAAGACATACTGGACAGAGCATGTGCCTGTTCCCTTGTCAGTCCTAATGACTCAGTAGGTAAGAGTAAAGTACCAATGACATCCGAGTTCAAGAGCCACCATGTCCTAGACCGAACCCCTACCTCGTCCACCTATCTTGCTACCATCTGCCCATGACAATAAAGTAAAACTGTTTTACTGTGAAAGCCACAGTAAGGAAAACATTGAATACCTATGAATTCATTGTTGAGTGAGGTCCCTGTGCAGAAGCAGGGGCATGGACTATATGACCTCTATAGCCCCCTAAAATGATAAAAAATGTATAATTCCATGAGATCTGATGTTTTTCTTCCTTCCTTCACTCAGGCAAAGCCATTACTCTTCTGGAGGGGCCCTAACCTCCAGATAAGTCTTCAATCTCATTAAAGTTCACATTTTTCCCCTTTGTCTAATTATTCCTAATTGGAGGAAAAATTGTTCAGCAAAGCAGATATCAGCTCCTCAGTTCTGGTGTCCTAGCAACCCAACCATGGGACCAAAGGGTGTCACCCCTGCAGTCTCAATGTTCCAGTGAAAGGCTGGGGATAGCAGATTCATCTGCCTGGGAACCCCCACTTCCCATGCATCCTGGCCCGAGTCTACAACCTCCTCTCTCCCAACCAGTCCAGTCAAAACACTGGCTCTGCCGCCATAGACCCTGTCTGAAAAATAAGCCTAGCCTTTCTGGGAATCGCAAGGTGCCTCAGAAATAGATTTCCAATTTTCCAGCCACCTGCTTGGCTGAAAGATATTCCTCAGTTTGTAATTACTTTTCAGGCACTTAACTAGAGTCGAGTTTCTAGGGCAACTTGATGCGTCTTATAATGGGCTTATTGGTAAATCTCTTCTTCCTGCTCAGGTCTCCAGTCTGGAGCAGGCCAGATGAATGAGTCTTCAGGGGCAGCCTGACCCAATCTTACCTAGGCCAGACCATCTCTCTAGTGGGATTAGTGCTGGGAAGGATGCCAGAAGAATCCGATTTGAGTCCTTCAGCTCAGTTTTACTGTCAATTATGCAATCCTGGGCTTGAGTCACTAGGTTTCTTTGCCTCTCTGTTTCTCTAGTGTAAAAAATGAGATTGATAGCAGGGAAGAATTATAAGTATCAGCCATTCTGGAGAGCAATTTGGAATTATGCCCAAAAGGCAATCAAACTGTGCATGCCCTTTGATTCAGCAATATCACTACTAGGTCTGGATCCTAAAAAGATTGTTTCAAAAAGGGAAAATGACCTACGTGTGCAAAAGTACTTATAGCAGATCTGAGTTTCATGCTGACAAGAACTGAAAATTGAGGAGATACCCATTAATCAGGGAAGGGATGAACAAGTGATATAGGATTGTAATGGGAAAGTATTGTGCTATGAGAAATAGTAAGCAAATGGATTTCAAAAAACCTGGAAAGGTTTACATGAACTGATGCTGAGTAAAGTGAGAAGAACCAGGAAATCATTGTGCACAATAATAGCAACATTTTATAATGATAAACTATGATTGACTCAGCTCTTCTTATCAATACAATATTCAAGACAAATCTCAAAAACTCATAATGGAAAATCCCATCTACGTCTAGATAAATAGCTATGGAGTCTGAATGCAGACTGAAGAATAATATTTTCTCTTCACATGACTAACACTAACACTCATAGAAGTATATTTAACATGATTATACATATATGATCTATATCAAATTGCATTCTGTCTTGGGGAAGGGGAAAGGGACAGAGGAAAGGAGGGAGAAAAATTTGGAGGTCAAAATCTTAAAAAATTAATATTTAAAACTATATGTATAATTAGAAAAAATAATATCAACCGACAAATAATTTTAAAGATTTTCAAAGATTATTTATCCCTACTAATTGGACTCCAACAGGTAGTCATCCAGTAACAGAGAACACACTCTCTTGTTAAGACAACTCTGAAATCTAAAATAAAATCAGCTTTTGTTACTGCCATATCACATGGTCAGCTCATATTGAGCTGCACCATGCAGACCTCTAAGATTTTAATCACAAGAAATGTTGTCTAGCCAAGTGTACTCTCATCTTTGCTCCTATCACTCCATACCTTGTGTTAATCTGCTCTTGAAGGAGTTCCTTAAGGACAGAGAATATTTCATTTTTTCTTAATATTTCCCTTGTGCTTTGTATGGGAGGTGTTCAATACATGATTATTGAAATGAATTGAATGAGTTGAATTGAATCTTGAAGAAAGTATGCGTGATCATTTGTCAATTCTGTTGTAGTTGGAATTCATTTTCAGATACTGATTGGACTAAATGACTCCCAAAGTTCCTACCAATTCCAAAATTCTACAATTATGTGAATCTATGTGGACTGAGATGGTCAGAAAAGGCTTTAGGTAAGTGGGACTAGAACAAAGCAGGAATGATAGAAGAGAGTTCTGTGATTGACTAAGCAGGTAGGTCTCCAAGGCCCACGTTGAGAGGAAAGAGGTGATCGCTCTGATCAAGCATCCCCCAAAGGACCATTCTTTTTTTTGCCTGTTTTTTTTTATCCCAGAAGGCTGGAGAAGGGCCCAGGTGAATGGCTTTGCCCAATGCTGAATAAACAATTCCCTCTTTATTAAGAAGGAGTCTGTCTGGTTCTCCCTGGAAAGTGGGCTGTGAGGAACTGGGTCTGTATCCATGAGCAGGGCTTGATCAGTAGAGAATACATAGATGGGATCCCCCAGTGCAACGAGCTCTTAATCATGGCT
This sequence comes from Antechinus flavipes, assembly GCF_016432865.1. NCBI lineage: Eukaryota > Metazoa > Chordata > Mammalia > Dasyuromorphia > Dasyuridae > Antechinus > Antechinus flavipes. Next base: position 560,371,284 of record NC_067400.1, read on the forward strand.
CTGCTCAGCCTCTGCAGAAGGATCTCTGGCCTGACCTCTTTATCTATCACCTGGAGCTCCTCCTTCTCCCTGCCAGTTGTACAAGGAACATTCTGGCTAACACCAGACAGCCCCTGCCTCTTCCTTAGAAAAAGTGGAATTTGTTAACTTTAGCCAGACTGCTGTGATTCAGGACATTGCCATATCCACAAAGCACACACTGCCAACATTTCCTCAATGTCCCAGACTCAAGCATCAATTTGGCTCAAATTTCTCCCCTTGTCTCCCCACTTATTCTTTTCTGTCTCTTTCTGTGTCTCTGATTAAATTTCCTTCCTTATCCTTGGGTCTCTCTTCCTTCTACCCATCTCTACATTCTGTTCTTGGAAACTTTTTTTTGTCTTGTCATCCCATTATTCTGATAGTCAGAAACTGAGATCCATCTAACTGTGGAAAGAAGAAAAGGAAGGAAGGAAGGAAGGAAGGAAGGAAGGAAGGAAGGAAGGAAGGAAGGAAGGAAGGAAGGAAGGAAGGAAGGAAGGAAGGAAGGAAGGAAGGAAGGAAGGAAGGGAGAGAGAAAGGGAGGGAGGGAGGAAAAGGGAGACAGAAAACAAGGGAGGGAAGGAAGAAGAGAGAGAGGGAAAGAGGGGAGTCTTTCACTTCCTCTCCTCCAAAGCTGCTTGGATGTTCAAATCCAAGCTCAAAACTCCAGGGCCATGGATCTAGGTCAGACCCAATCTGGAGCCAGGTCTCCAGTGACCTGCCATAGGGATCAGTTTTTAGCTATGTCCTGATCAACATTCCTGTCAATGGCTTGATAGGATACCTTCAGCTAGATTTCCAAAAATCACCTCAAATCTGGTACGTCCAAACTAGAATTCATTATCATTCCCTCAGCCCCAAACCCTCTTCTACTTTTACACTTCTCTATTTTTGTTAAGGGGACCCCAATCCTCTGGTCCCAAGCTCACGATCTCAGAGGCAGCTTCAGCTCTCCCATACCTCCATTGTCAATCAGTCACCAAGTCATCACTTCTACCTCCAGCACATCTCTCCCATCCAGCCCACGCTCTCCCATCACTCATCCTCTTCCCTAACTTAGATTCTGGTCCTCTTTTTTTCTGGTCTATTGCAACAGCAGCTTAATGGGCACCTTACTTTTCTTTCTGCCTGTTCTCCACAGCTGCCAAGGTAATCTTTCTAAAACAAAAGCCTGACACATCATTCTCCTGGTCTAGAAATTCCAGTGGCTCTCAATTGCTTCTAGGCTAAAATCAACCTCCTCACCATGACATTTCAAACCCTTCACAATCTGTGCCAGTTTACTTTCCCAGGCTTTAGGCACATGACTCCCCTTCATGTTCTCTGCCTTTCAGCCAAATTGGCTTACTTGCTGTTCCTCACACTGGGCGTTCCATTTGCCACCTAGGAGTCTTTGCAAAGTCTGTCCCCCACTCCTCACCTCCTCCTCTTGAATTTCTTCATTTTAAGACCCAGTCTATTTTCCACATTCTGAAGGAAACCCTTCTTGATTGTTCCCTAGTGGTTAATGCTCCTTTCCTACTCAAATTATGTATATATCTTCTTGGTACATAGTAAATGCTTAATAAATGCTTGTTCACTGACTGAGTTGCTGACTGACAAGCAAGAAGAATTGTTAAGTGTCTGTCTCTTCATGTATGTCCAGTAGAAAACAATTTTTTTTAAATCAAGGACTCATTTTTTGGTTTTTGTCTATGTATCCCCAGCCCCTAGGACAGAATTGTGCCCATATAGGGCCTGTGTTTGATGCTTTAAAGTGTTTGTTGGGTTGGATTGGCTGAAGGCAGACTTATCAGGATTGATGAGTGCAGTATGAGGCTGCAATGTGATGAGGCAGCCAAAAAAGTCTAACTCAATCTTAAACTGCATTTAGAGAGGCAGGGTGCCCAGAACTGAGAAGGTGCCCATCTCATTGTCCTCTGCCCTAGTCTCATCACTGTGGAGCACTGTGTCCAGTTCTAGGCATTAGACCAGTGGTTCTCAAAGTATGGTCTAGAGAATCCTGGGGATCTCTGAAACCCTTTTAGAGGGTCTACAAATTCAAAAATAGTTTTTATTTCCAATATAGTAAATGTCTATAAATATAATCCAGATAAACAAAAACTCTTTGAAGAGATCCTCAATCATTTTTAATAAGATAAAAATACTGAAAACAAAAGTTTGAGAACCGCTGCACTAGACTTTAGGAAGCATAATAACAAATCAGAGACTACCTAGAAGAATAAAACCAGAATGGTAAGATATGAAAAAACCTAAGTTAGAATTCTAATACTGCCATTCATTAGTTCTGTGGCTCTACGAAAGTTACTTGATGCCTTAGTTTACTTATCTGAAAAATGGGAGTAACAATACTTGTGTTACCTCACACAGTTATTTCTAAGACATCAATTAGTAAACCTTGGAGCACTATATAAGTGAGTTGTTGGTACTGCTATCTGAGGATTGGTTGAAGAAACAGGAGTGAGGATTTTTCACCAGAAAAGGTCTTAGAAAATACCCAGAAAACTGCCAAACAAAAAAGGCATTAGATTTTTCCTATTTGGCTTTGGAGGATAGGATCAGGATCATTGCAGGGGGCTGTTACAGAGAGGCAGATTTCAGTTCAGAATAAGGAAGATCTTCCTAGCAATTAGTGTCCAAAAGTAACCTGGGACCAGTGAATGATCAAGCAGAGGGGCTTCCTCATTATCATCACCGTCATTGCAAGATTTAAGAGTGAAAAAGATCTTAGAGACTCCTTTGCAGGAAGGAAAGCTCTGTTCCAAGGTAGCCAACACCCTTTCCAGCTCTGAGGAGCCTTGCTCTGTGAATTCCCCAGTGCATACCAAAGTCTAGCTCACTTCAGTCTCCCTCAGTTGCAAGCCCACACTTATTGACACTTATGTCCTTAGCCGGAGGCAGCCACTTTTAAGCAGATAAAAAGGAAAAGGCAAACTTGCCTTGGAAGGGACTCATGGTCCCCATGTGGACAACTCATACCTGTAGGACTTGAGACTGCAACAAAATATTGGAAAGGGCCTGGGTTCAAATCTTAACTTCCATGCTAACATCCTAAATGATCCTGGACAAGTCACAACTTTTCTGGGCTTCAGTAAGGTAGAAGTTCAACAAGATGGGTTTTTCCAGTTCTGCTATCCAGTGGTTCTACAGGGAGAGCCATGGAGGGCAAGAGTGGAGAGACTGCTCATCATTTTCTCAAAAAATAATGATCTCAGAAATCTGACCATCAAATTTCCCTACAGTAAATGGAGCAGAGGAGGGTCAGTCTCCTAGTACCTGAGCAGAAGCATGATGGACCAGGGGACCAGATATTCTGAAATCCATGGCATCCTTGCATTAACTATCTTCTCTGGTTGCCTCCAGTTAGTCTAAAGGCCTTCAGTATGGGTCAGAATCCAGAGTGGCAAAATCATTCAAGTTTTGTACTTGGAGTCAGAAGAACTGAATTCAAATCCTGCCTCAGACACTCAGAATAGCAATGTCCAAGAAGATAAGTCATGTAACCTCTCTAAATCTCAAGTTCCTTCATCTATAAAATGAAGATTAAAATACCAGCATCCTTTATAAGGATTATAATGATTATTTTTTAAATTATAAGGATTTAGAAATTGCCTTGTAAACCATTAAGCTCTAGATTAATGGCACTTATTATTATTACAATTACTACTACTATTGGTACTATTATTACTGTTACTGTTATTACTACTACTACCACTACCACCATCACCATTACCACTACTGGTCTCAGTTTGGGACAATGATCAATCAGTGATTAAGGGTAGGTGAGAAATGAGGCAAAGCTCCTCTTCCTCCACAATTGGATATCATGGTTGACTTTTAGGGGGCAGAAATGATATTTCCAATGATTTTCCTCAGGGAGTTGGGAGAGAAAAGGTCTAGTCATCTCCAGGAATGGTTTGCTTCCCAACAACCTGGGATCTACACCCAAGAATCTGCCTGGAGCTGAGTTATCCCTGCAGTCATGCATCAGGACAAGTGGTCAGTGTCCTTGGGGAAAATTCCAGGCAATTTCCTTGCTCCACCGGCCTCTCCTCATCACCAGTTCTCAACCTCAAGGGCCCTGCTGAGTTTTCTGCAAGGACCTACTGAATCATCTCCATTCTGCCTTTTCAGAACCAATTAGAAGTCCAGGGGATGAGAAACATAGGCGAGGGAAAGTGCCCCAGCCAGGCATTTATTTATGGACTAATGGAGATAAGCACAGATGTCATCGCAGGGACTTTGTCGGCATTTGGACAGGCCCTTTAGTTGCATTCTGTGAGTCTTTCCTCCTCCACCCCCAACACACACACAGACACAGTCTCCTCATCTCTCCTCCCCCTTCCACTCCAGGCCTCGGACTGGGTTTTCCGTTAGTCCTGCAGTGGAAATTGCTTCAATCCTCTCATCTCAGCCCTGCTTTCTCTCAAGCTTCCCTAATGGAGCCCATTTGTAGAAATGCCTTTAGCTCTCCACAGGACCAAACTGAGAAAGAGCTCACTACAGGCGATTGATTCTCTCTTCGCTTTCCTTATCACCACTCCCCCTCCCAGGCTGCAATGAAGAACCATCATCCCCTTCCACACACTTTGTCACAATAATTACAGCTCAATTTTCTATAGCAATTTAAGATTTACAAAGCACTTGTCTTAAAAACAGCATGGGAGGGAAGTCAGGCAGATTATTAATCCCGTTTTACAGATGAGGAAACTGAGGTTTAGAAAGGAAAAGCAACTTTCCTGACGAAGCACAACTAGTAAGTGTCCAAGGTTTGTCACCAAAGTGATCTTCAAACCCAAATTTCCTAATTTCTAAGTCCAAGAGTCTTTTTTTGATAGAGATCTAACATAGGTGGTAGGAGACTGGGACATAGGGTTCCTGAAATTTCCAAAATCAGAGGTCAAAGCTAGAAGACTATCCAAGACTAGGGAGGGGAAGGTACACAGAGGAAAAGATCAGAGTTAGGAGGAAAATGCACATTTCTAACCTGCCAGTCTCAATGAGGCTCATTCAGCCTCCCTTACTCCTGGGAGAACAACCACCAGGAGGTTATATATGAGAACTTTCTGGGAACCTGCTGGGACCAGAACCAGAAGGAGGGAAGGTGACCAGAACTTTGCTTCCAAAAACTAACCTCATTCCCAGTCCCAGTGCTTTAGGGTTCTCAACAGGCCTGGACTCCTTCAGGAACTATCCCCCTGACTCCAACTGGAGAGAGTAAGATTTACCACTGCATTCAGAGCCAACTCCAGTCATCCTGATCTATGTCCTGCCACTTGGCCCAAATGGCTCTGGAAGAGACAGTGAGACTTCACAGACTTCCTTCACTGAATCCATTCCACTTGGATGTCACGGCATTATCTCTCTGGTATCATGGGCCTCTTAGAGAATGAAGGACAAACAAGAATCCCCAGCACTTAGAAGGGAGGGCTGCTACGTCCTGGGACATGGCTCTCTATGTCCTGGGAAATAGTGGGTTACCTAGAGAGACAGCCCTGCCACAGGTAAACTCTTCTGCAATCCACCATTTCGCCATCCTCTTCCTCTTGGAATTTGCCCAGTGCAACTGCAGTTAATGAATCAGCAAACAGGTAAGAAGCTCCCATCGTGTGCCAGACACTGTCCTAGGTGCTAAGGAGACACCTTAGGAAACCCTTAGAAAAGCGCATTACTTCTTCTATTGAGGAAACCACATGTCATTGTGTGTGTGTGTGTGTGTGTGTCTGTGTCTGTGTGTGTCTGTGTTTGTGTGTGTGTGTGTGTTTGGAAAACACTCAGACTTGCTGAGGGGCTGAGGGAGAGGGTATAAGAAAGTCTTCCTCTGAAACTCTAGTTTCCAATCACCACCCTAACCTTTTGGGCATCTCAAACTGGAAGTCCTATAAGCATCTCAAACTCAACATGACCAAAATAGTTCATTACCTTTTTCCTAAAAATCCTCTCTTTGAACATTGAAAACTATCTTTACATGTAATTGGGGGGGGGAAAGCCTCACTTTTCTATTACAATCAAGGCACTATCATCCTTCCAGTCATCCAGTTCCTTGATCTCACTCCTTGATCTCACACATCCCATATAGGCAACCTGGAGCCAAATATTGTTGTTTCTTCCTTTATAATCTATCTTCTGTGGGGCAAATCAATTAATCTTTCAGTGCTCTAGGCAAATCACTAATTTGCATTAAAAGTTTCAACCTGAATTGGCTGAAGAAATTTTTCCTAACAATGAAATTATGGATCCAATCCCTGTTTTGTACTCCATCACTGCCCTTGTTTAGACCCACATTGCTTGTTACATGTACCATTGGAATAATCTCCCACTTGATCTCACTGCCTCAAATTTCTCCCTATTCCAATCCATCTTCCACTCAGCAGCCAAAGTGATTTTTCCTAAAACATAGCTCTGATCATGCCATTCTCCTATTCAAAATCCTCCAGTGGCTCCCTCTTACTTCCAAGATCAAATTGAAAGTATTCTCTTAGGCATTTAAAGCTCTTTAATTTTACAATTTTTAGCCTTTTACAATTTCCTCCCCTCCACATGTTGAATAATCTAGCCCTACTGGACTACTCTCACACTTTCTATCTCCCATCTTCCTGCCTTCCTTCCTTCCTCTGTCTTTCCATTCTTTGACTCCTTCAAGACATCTCAAATCCTATTTTCTATAGGAGACCTTTTTTGGTCCTAGCTTCTAGTGCCTTCCCTGAGATTAGCTCCCATCCACACTGTATAACTAACATGTTTAATAATTTACATGTCTCCCTCAATAGAATGAAAACTCCTTGAGGGTATATATTAGTTTGTTTTTTTGGATTCGTTTTGTCTTTTTGTTTGTGTATTGAAAGATCCCAAGTGTAGAAAGGTCCTACAATGTCAGGGACTGTTTTATGTGGTTCCAAAGGAGGCAGTATAGACATCTTTCTACTCCCTTCTCCAAGAGAGACTGTAATTCCTACTAAGAGAGGAAGGAGAACATTTGAAGTGGAGGCTACTCTGTCCTTAGAGAGGGGGCACTGGGATGGAACTACATCTATCCCCTCTATTAAATATGATTAGCCTAGGGGACATGATTAAGTTCAATCTAATTTCTGATCGCTTTGTCATTTTGGATGCCTCAAGTTTTATATCCGAGGCTTGACCTCTTCCTACAAAATACCATGATCACACATAACAAATAGTAAAGAAACCCAAATGTCCAAATTATAGCAAAATAGAAATCAAAGGAATTGGGGGGGGGGGGGTATCAGACTATACAAAGGAAAGGACTTCCATTGGAAGCAAGGTAACAGCTCCACTAAGAAAGAGTGTCCTAGATCTCACCCAGGGGAAATTCCCTGAAGTTTCTAGCGTAGCAAACTGGATCAGAATGTGATGGAGTTTGCCAGCTCCTCTCATATCTTCTCGGGGTCTTTTCTTTCAACAAACTGAAGTGAGATTGCCCTCTTCCATTTTCTCTCTCAAAGCTGGAAGCCAGAAGTAACTTGATGCTTGAAGAGTCACCAAGAAGTTCACTTGAAACTTGAAGAGTCTCAATGAGGACTGACACTTGAGAAGTTCAGAGGGGACTTGAATAGTCTCAAAGGGGACTAGCTGAGAACTGAAGCTCTGGTCCCTCACAAAGGGCAGAGCTCTCTTCCCCAGGAATAAGAGTCCCACACCAATTTGTAGTCTGAGAGCTTAACTTGGTAACTAGCTAAGTGAATATTTAATAACTGCTCGTTTCCTGGCTGACCAAGGGTGGGAAAGTCTTCATTTGGAAGACAGGGCTTGAAAGGTATAAGGCGGAGATCAGGAGGACATACGTTCCAGGCAAGATGGGAAGTGGTATTTGAGAAACAAGAGAGTCACTTTGGCTGAAATATAGAGTATAAGAAGGTCGTGATGTTGGAGGGAGTGGTAAGTCATTTCACTCACACCCAACTCCCCATGACCCCACTTGGGGTTTTCTTGGCAGAAATACTAAAGTAGCTTACCATTTCCTTCTCCAGCTCATTTTTCAGATGAGGAAACTGAGGCAGACAGGGTTAAGTCTTAGGGTCACACAGCTCTTAAGTATCTGAGATCAGATTTGAACACGTGGAGATGAGTCTACCTGATCCCAATCCCAATCCTTTATCCACTTTGCCAAGATTAGAAAGGGAGGACGTTGTTTTGTGCCCCTCCTTTCCCCCTTTGTCTCCTTTCAGGGGCTATTCATCAAAGGAGAACTTCTTCCAACTGGCGGGGCGGGGGGCAACCAAATGAGAACATAGAAGAGCTCTCATTTCCCACTGAGCTCCCTCCCCCACCCCTGTTGCTCAGTTGCTCAAAATACCAGAAATCCTACATCTCTGTAACTACCCGAAGCACCACCAGCTGTAGGCTGCAATCCCTAGTGTTCCCAGGACCCCCCTTTCCACATCTCCAGGGGCCTCTTCTTCCCATCCCTAAAGGCCCATCTTTCAAATCCTGATTCAGAATTCACCCCATCTTCTGCAGAATTGTCTGGCCTGCGAGACAAAAGAGAAGCAGGGGGGAAGGGGAGTCCTGAGCTGTTGGTTGGATATCTGTGGAAGGTGAAACTACAGCTGAACCTCTGCCCTGAGGGATGAGCATTTGCCTCTGCCCCTTTCTCATGACTAGACTGCCACGGCTCTAGCCCAATTAGCTCTCTAGTCCTCCCTAAATTCACCTTCATGTAGACCCTTCCAGGGGTACCCTGGTCTCCAGCCTTTCTCCCCTGCCACTCCAGACCTATTTTGGCCAAGACTTCACACCTGTATAGGTCCTTAGTGAAACCTGTTTACTATATACTGCTTACAATTTATATTTTGCTACCTTTATATTCTCTAGGGAGCCCTTCGGCTCTGGCCTTTATTTTTCGGCCTGCTCAGTAGATCTTACATTAATCTGTACTTGATATCTTATAATTGCTCTTCAGCCTTTCTCGTTGATAAAAATACTTCCAATAAACCAGGGACTCCCTGAGGGCAGAGCTATGTCTCTTCTACCCCAAAAAGGGTCTTTTTACATCTTCATGTGCCCCAGATACACCTTGAGGATGGAGAGAACAGAATTGGAGTCTGCCCAATGCCTCCTGAGGCCCATGGTGAGCAAGGAAAGAGATGGCAGGGAGCAGAGAGAGGATACACTGCTGAACTGAGGGGGAAGAAGCTAAATTAACTCTGGAACAAATTCATTTGCCATCTTTAAAAAAAGTCATAAAATCAATACTGCCTGGCAGCTTCCTTTCTTTCGGAAATTTCATCACATGGACCCCATCCCAAGGCTTCCTTCCATCTCCATCCTTCCAGCTCCCTCCCACTCTCCAATCCCATAGCCCTCATCTTCCATCCCCTTGGTGGAAGGAGACCCTTTCCTTAACCAATGAGACAGGAGTTTAGAAGATGGGATAGGGAAGAGGGTGAGCTTCAGGGCATTGAGTAGAAATTAGAAATTGGACTGAGGGAAGTGTGGGGAATGGTGGGGTGGGAGGTGGGGAGTAGCTGAGATACTCAGGTGTCTATGTCTGGGAAGCATCTGGTCCAGAAGATTATGGAAGGAAGGAGGAGTGGCTTCCTGCTCCAGATTGAGATGAGAATCATCTGGCACAAAGTAATGGGAGTTTTTCCCCAACAGTCCCCCCACCCACATATACATGTAAACCAGCAGTCAACAAGCACTTATTAAGCACCTACTAAGTGCCAGGCACTGGGGATATAAACACAGAGAATGAAACAATCATTGCCACATGTATGCAATGTCTCAGAGACACCCCAGGGGAAGCATACCGTCCTCCTCAGCCCATCCCATAGTCCCTCTCTGCTCGCAGGACTAAGTCTGATTTTCTCAGCCTGACATTCAAGGCCCTCCCTAACCTGGCCCTCTCCAACGTTACTCTCCCCTTGTTTTTGCTTCTATACTCTTCCTCCCACCCCAGATTCCTCCTTTCATCCCCCTAACTCCTCTAACTCTCCTCCTCTCTGCCCCTGCAAGCAGAAAGGGGATTGACTGGCCTGGAGGGCCCAGGCTGGGAGCAGAAACCACAGCTATTGATCTATACAATTGATTAGGCCATGATCTGGGCAGCAAACAGGAGTGATGATAAGGCCGCTGGAGGCCTTCGGTCCAGGGCAACCTTTGGGGAACTGCTGTTGTTCTTGGCACCTCCCTCAGCTGCAAACCCCCTGCCCTTCCGGTGCCAGGAAGATCCGAAAGCATCCTGCAGCCGGCCTGGGGCCTGAGTCGAAATGAGACCCTCCAGTTTCTGGTCCAGGTTCTCTGATTTCCTAGGCTTATTCCCTATCCTGGGCCCCCAGAGTCACTGAATGAATTCTTCCACTAATGGTCTACTGCCTTCCTCCCACACTTGAAGATTTATACAGCATTTTCTTAAGCCTAGATTCTGGCCTTATTCATTTATTCATTCAATAAACATTTATTAAGTGACCTCTGCCCACAGAGTATTATGCTAGGTAGATAGGAAGATAGGAAATTTAGATAAGACTCAGTCCCTGACCTCATGAATAAGTAAAAAAGCATTTATTAAGAGATTTCTATGTGCCAAACACTGTGCTAAGCCCTGGGGGATACAAATAAACAGTCTGTGCTCTAAGGAACTCATCCACTAATCAGAGGAGAAACCCTCCAAGGAAATCTGAGCTTCAGGGAGACTGGAAAAGGCTGGTACGTGCGGAAAGGGATAGGGGGCAAGGCTCAGAGGTCAGTGGCTCCAATGGCATTGCCAAGTCTACAGGGATTGGGGGCAGCCCAGAGAATGTTAGGAGGCAGTGCCAGGGGAGATGGTACCTAGGAAGAACAGAAATAGTGATTCCCATCTGATCTAAGCCTTTCAATACAATTCAATAAACATTTATTAAGTCTCTACTATGTGCCAGAGTTGTGGTAAGAAGCAAAATAGGTCCTGCCCTCCTGGAGATTACAATCTAATCTCGGTGATTAGATATATTATACCTACAAACATATATATATATATATATGTATATATATATATATATACATATATATATATATACAAATACATACAATATATACAAATATATGCATTCGTTTGTATACATACATATATAAATATATACAAATAGTACAATACATGTACAAGTTACCTATAGGATAAATTTTGTTGTCCAGTCATGTCTGACTCTTTGTATCCTAGAGACCATAGTATTCCAGGACCCACGTACCTTCCTTCAGTACTCCTAAATCCAATTTCTAATTTCTACTCAATGCCCTGAAGCTCACCCTCTTCCCTACCCCATCTTCTAAACTCCTGTCTCAGTGGTAAAGGAAAGGGTCTCCTTCCACGAAGGGGATGGAAGATGAGATGGGATTGGAGAGAGGGAGGGAGCTGGAAGGATGGAAGTGAAAGGAAGCCTTGGGATGGGGTCCATGCTGATGAAATTTCCAAAATGTATTCTCCATTATCTCCCAAAGTCTGTTCATATTTGCTGTTTCCATGATATTATCTATCCTTTTCATCCTCTAACGTTCCCTTTTCTTTTGCCTCCAATCTTTCCAAATATCAGGATCTTTTCCAATGAGTCTAATCTTCTCATCCTATGGCCACAGTATTTAAGTGTTTTTTATTTGACTTTCCAATTAATAGCCTGAATTTTTTTCTTTTAAGTATTGACTAATTTGATTTTGGTGTCCAAAAGGAGATAATTAACAGAGGTAAGGAATTTAGAATTAAGAGGGACTGGGGAAAGTTTCCTATAGAAGATGGAATTTTAGGTGGGACTTAAAGGAAGTCACAGAAGTCAGTAGTCAAGAGTTACAAGAGAGAACATTCCAGGGATGGAGGAACAGCCAGAGAGACTGTCTGGAGCTGAGAGATGGAGTATCTTATTCAAGGAATATGTCATGGAGTAAGGTGTAAAACTGGAAACCTAAGCGGGGACTTTGAATGCCAAAAGGAGCATTTCATATTTGCTCTTGGAAGCAAGAGAAAGCCCTTGAAGTTTATTGCGTGGGGATGGGGAAAAGGGGGAGTTGACATGACCAAATTGCATTTTAGGAAAGTCATGTTAGTGGCTAAATAAAAGATAAATTGAAGTGGAGAGAACCACAAGGCAGGCAGACCCACCTGCAATAGTCCAGGTAGGAGAGGATGAGGATCTGTACAGGGATAGTGTCACAAGAAAGAAAGGGGTGTTTAAGAGATGTTGCAAAGGTGGAATTAATAGACCTTGACAACAGCTAAGATAATGGAATGGGGTGTCAAAGAAAGTGAGGAATCCAAGGTGACACCTGAGTTATGAGCCTGAGGGACTGGGAGGATGATGTTGCCCTCTATAGTAATAGGGAAGGTAGGAGGAAGTATGGTTTAGTGGGAAAAATAATGTGTTATGTTTTGGATATGTTAGACTTTAAGAAATCACTTGGATTTACAGTTTAAGATGTCTTCAAGTTAGTTGGGGATGTGAGATTGGAGATCAGCAGAAAATTTGGAGAAGGAAAGATACAATTAAGAATCATCAACATAATGATGATGATAATTAAAGCCATGGAAGGTGATGAGATCACCAAGTAGAAGAGCAACTCCATCTGTCCCACATGTCTGGAATATTCTCCCATCTCTGCTCCCACTACTGATTTCCCTGACTTCAAGTCCCACCTAAAATCCCACCTCCTACAGGAAGCCTTCTCCAATCCCTCTTAATTCTAATGTTTTTTCCTCTGAATTTTTTCCTGTTTATCCTTCTGCTTTGTATATATTTGATTACATATTGTCTTCCCATTAAATTGCAAGCTCCTTGAGGACAAGTACTATTTTTTGCCTCTTTTTGTATCCTCAGACCTTAGCATAGTGCCTGGAACACTGTAGGAGCTTAATAAATGTTGATTGATTGATGGATTAGTGGTTGTGTAATACTGAGCAAGTCACTTAATCTCTGTCTGCTTCAATTTATTCAACTATAAAATGGGGATCATAGCACCTCCTGCTCAGGGTTATAGTAAAGATCAAATGCAATATGTGTGAAGTGATTAGCACAGTATGTGTCACATAGTATATGCTTAATAAATGCATTTTCCCTTCCCTTTTCCCACCCCACTGTGAGTAATCAAGACATTAGTATGGGGTCTATTATGGCCCATGGTCAGAAAAGAAGTGAAAAGAAAAGATGAAGTGGAAAATGTCCCACAAAGAAGGAAAACAGAGAGATAGGAGGAAAAGAAATATGGGGAAGAAAGGAGAATCTACTGTCTGGTAAACAGATAATTATGTCTTACTCTATCTACATACTACTGCTTATGGCTTCGAGTCACAGAACATGACAATCTCACAGCTTAAAGAAAGGTAGAAAAGCACAGGGTTATTTAGAAGGGCTGACTGGAGTCAGTGGAGACATCAAAGAAATATATGGTAAGAAGACAGGCTGGTCAGATGGCAAGAGCAAAGGGTAACCAATGGAAAACCCACGTATTCCAGTGGTATCCTTGGCTTGTCAAGAGAGAACAAAGAAGGACTCCAGCACAGAGGGTGGAAGACCTAAGGGCAAACCTAGGGGAGTCAACAGTAGGAATGGTCAGACATGAATGGGTCGCTGTTCCCGTTATAGGGAGGAATACACCTTTGAGATCACAGGCCCATCTGAGGAGCCAATTAAAAATAAACAAAAATAAACATAAGATGTTTCAGAAAAAAATCTATCAACTAGAGGGTCAGGGAAGGCTTCCCTGAAAAGAGTAGAATTTAGGCAGGATTTTAAACAATAATTCAATAGCAAGAGAAGGGGAAGGGGGCATCTCAGGGAACGTTGTGGACAGAAACAGAAAGGGGGGCATGTGATAGAAGCCTTGAAAAATAGAATGGTGACAAACTGTTTACAGGTCTCAAATATCAACCAGCTAAGAATGGGTCGAAAGGGGAGCAGAGACCCCTCCCCTTTTTGATCTGTATTCCCTGAGACCTTGCTAATTCTGTGTCTTTGCAGAACCTGGGCCCATAAGTTTGTCCAGTGGCAGAGCTCTGAGAAATGTCAATGTAAAAATAGGCTATCAAGGAGCACCTTCAGGACCCAGACCATCCAACAGGGCATCCCCCAGAACTAGGGGAGGAGAGTACCTGGCGAAGCTCATCACTTCATCTCTAGGATGAATTGGAGACTCCTCAGATTGAATGAGGGCAGGAGACACACCCTTAGAACTACAAGGGCCCACAAAGATCAGGAAATAATAATAAAAGTCTTAACTGAGTTCAGACAAGCAAGTATTAAACTGTATCTTCAGAAACAGATGCCACAAGAGGAGTTAGCCGAAAGGAGACAAAGAAAAATAATAGGAATAATAATAACAGCTCCAATTGTTATAACACTTTACAATTTACCCAAAAAAGCATTTGATTCACAAAGAAGTCAAACACAGCCTAGAAGGCTCTCTTACAATGAGGTGTCTCCCATGCATACATTAAGATCATATAAAAATCCTTTACAGTTGGAACCACTTTATTCAATGCTCCTTTTACTTTACATCAGAATGTAAGTTCGTTCTAAGTAGGGTTCATTTCATTCCTTATATTTCTATTCCAGGTATATAGCATAGTGCTTGGAACATAGTAGGTGTTTAGTAAATATTAGCTTGTTTAATTGAACTCATGAATGACTATCAAGCAAGACAAAACTTTCTGTGAATAATTGTTTGACAGTGTCATGGAGGACATCCCACACAAAATGCAAATAAAAGAAAAATTCCAAGGAGATCATGAGGCTCTCCAGAAGCTCTTCTTTGTGAATGACATGATTATAGCACTATTCTCTGAAACAAAAGGGATGAACCTAATCATCCACATGAGAAAAACAAAGTGGATAAAAATGCTATTTGTCCAGACTGGGCTTTGGGCAGCCCATTTAGCTGAACCACCTGTACCTCTATCTTGTTCAGGTACTACAGATGAACAACATGCAGGACCAGCATGGCACAAGATCAGGAGAATAGGATAGATTCCATTTGGGCAATTGGATAAATGCCACCAGAAGTGTCCCTCTTTGAGGTTAACCTCCTTCTCCCATTTGTTAAGTTCCTCCTGAAGTCTCCAGTTTTTTGGAAGACCCCAAACCCAACTTCATTCGCCTTCCAGCTGGACTCCCTAACCACAATTGCATTAAGTACTTTCCCACCTCCCTACCTCAAGACACACACTCTTTTTAGTTTCCTCTTGTGTATGGCCTTCCTTATTAGAATGTAAGACCTTTCAGCTTCAGCCAGAGAAGGAACACTGGGAAATGAGTGTGAAGGGTTTACATTTTTGTTTTTCTTCTGGGGTTATTTTTACCTTATGAATCCTATTCAGAACTGTTCGGTTTTGCACACATATATCGTATCTAGGATATACTATAATATATTTAACATGTATAAGACTGCTTGCCATCTAGGGGAGGGGCTGGAGGGAGGGAGGGGAAAAGTTGGAACAGAAGTGAGTGCTAGGGATAATGCTGTAAAAAATTCCCCAGGCATATGTACTGTCAATAAAAAGTTATAATTTAAAAAAAGAAGATGAAGAAAAAAGTTAAAAAAAAAAAGAATGTAAGATCTTTGAAATCAAGAATTATCTTTCTTTCTACCTTTATTGACATTCTCAGCACTTAGCACAGAGCCTGGAACATAGTAAATATTATTAATAAATGCTTGTTCCCTTCCTTCCTTTTTTTTATGGAGGAGGGCACCAATCTGTGAAACTATTAAAGTTTACAGCTTTTAAGGACTTTCCCATCTATGGCCTCCAATTGATCTGCCCAATAACTTAACAAGGCAAGGCAAAAGAAGGGTTATTATCAGCATCACTTTCATTTCACAGATGCAAAAACCGAGGTACCGGAGAAGGAAATTTTTTAATCAAAACCACCTAGTTAGTAAGTAGCATAGCCAGGCTTGACATGAAAGACTTCCGACTCTAAGTCTAGGAATTTTTTCATAGCTTTTCCTTTGAACCCCATTCCCATTTCCAGGTCTTTGTTTCCTTATTTCCTTCATTCTTCTTTCTCCCACATTTCTAACTCCTACCTATTGTGCCCAGCTCAAGTGCCAGGTTCTCCATGAAGCCAGCCCAGTTCTCCCTCATCCTCTTGCTCCCCGACACCCAAACCCCACCATTATTGCCAACACTGTTTATTTGAAGGCCAGTTTTAATATTCAACAAAGACCTTCATGATCTCCTGGCCTGAATTGTTGCTTCATGTTTATATCGCCTTTTCCCCATCCAGATTGGGAAGGTAAATCCTGGTTCTCCCTTGAAGCCCCTGTAGTTCTGAGCCCCTCCATCATCCAGGGATGTTCCAGACTCTGGGTGGTCAACACTCAGGAAAGGATTTCTGTAGAAATGTTCCAATCTTTTAACATATATTTCTACCGTGTTTAACATATATTGGATTACTTGCCATCTAGGGGAGGGGTGAGTTAAGGGGGGAAATTGAAACGTAAGATTTTGCAAGGGTTAATGTTGCAGAATTATCCACGCATTTGTTTTGAAAAATAAAAAGCTTTAATAAAAAAAATTTTTAAAAAGAAAAGATCCAATCTGCTACTGTTCCATTCTGCCTTTCTAAAGCAACAATACTCAGGGAAGTTCATTAGCACTGAGTGACATAATTATTACCAAGATGAGGGTGGGAGGAGCACGGTATAGGAAAAGAAAGCAGCTATCATTAAGCAGATGGGTATGTGGGTCTCCACAAGTCCCAATATACCCCCCAGAAGTTCCTGCACTGACGGATGGTGGTACAGAAAGGGAGGGCCCTTCTCCCTAGTTCTGGAGGGAAGGGAATTGAGTCAGAAAGACTAAGTTTCCAAGGCTTTCTGTGTTTACTACACCTGCATCTAAGAACAGAGTAATTAGTCTTAGAGAAATATTTCCCCAAATTATCCGTCCTAGAAACACCACCAGCCAGTCAGTAGCTACCCTGCAGCCAAACCCACCCACTTTTCCTACTCCTCTCCCACTTCTTCCTGCCTGTTTGGGGGAGTTTGGGATATTCTAGGTGGGAGAGATTGCAGGTCTTACCTGCGGAGATCTCACCTGCTCTCCCTCTCCCTCTTGCCTCACTGCCACATGTTCCACTGCCCCCTCCTCAGCCTCTAATCCAGATCCAGCCTCTCACAAAATCTAACTAACCAATAAATAGAAAAGCAGCTTGGGGGCAAGCCCAAGATGAGTCCCTAAAGGGCATGGGGCCTTAGGGGAAATTGGAGCTACTCAGACCTGGGCCCAGGCTGGGGCTGGAAGGGGAACAAGCATTGAGCCTCCAATGTTCCCAGCTTTGGGGCACGGGGCTGGCCAATTCGGGGATGCTGGGTATCACCTTACAGAGAGCACTCCGCGTTTCCTCCCCCAGGAGATAAGCGAGGGGCTTCTCAGCCTCCCCGACCTCTCGCTTCTGCCTCGTTCTAGCTACCATCCAAGCCCTGCCCAGTGAGATGCCCACCTCCCCGCACACCTCTGATGCCATCTAGTGTCTTCTCGCTCACCAGCTTTCCCTGCACATTTTCAATCACTCTGTTTTTGAACAAAGCGTCCCCTTTATTGGAGGGGCTTTGGTGACTCGGGCAATGCTGAAGAGTAGGGGGACCTTAGTCGGAGTCCCCCGTCTGCCAGAGGCTCATCATCTGATCACAAATACATTCTTTTTCCTCTTCCCTCAAGTGAGAGATGCTAAAGAGATACAGGCAGCTGGGACAGATACTCCTACTGAAGAAAAGTGCCCTGGTCCTTTGGGACTTCTGTTAGAAAGGATAGAGACATATTTAACATTTTTGGGACTATCTGTCATCTGCGGGAGGGGCGGGGGGAAGGGGGAATAATTTGGAACAGAAGGTTTTGCAAGGGTCAGTGTTGGAAAATTACACCATGCATAGTTTTGTAAATAAAAAGTCTTAATAAAATTTTTAAAAAGTAAAAAAAGGAAAGGATAAAGACAGAGAAGGCCCCGTAGCTTGCTGATCTTATTCTTTTACCCTACGACCCAGCACTCTTGCCGGCACAGCCCTCGTCTTAGCAGGGGACATAAGGAAAGGATCAGGGGAGAGGAGACTGAGTCTCCATCTCAGGAAGCCCCTGCTCCGGGAGATGGGCCAGGCCACATTTCTTGGACAGAAGCAGATGGAGGAATAAGAACAAACAATAATATTAGTTCTAATTTGTAAAGCAATTTATGTACATTATCTCACTGGATCAACCGAATTCTGTGCCCTAAGGAAATGAGGGTGGGGAGAGCATGAGCCAGAGCAGATGGTGAAATCTTAGCCCATCTCTCTCCCCGACTGTCTCTGTGTCTGTCACTGTCTCTAGACTTTAATGGGGCTTTCTCTGCCTCCCTGTTTCTGTCCTTCAATGTCTCCCTGTGTGGCTTTGTCCCTCATTGTGGGTCTCTGTCTGATTATCCTTGGGACTGTCTTCTTAGTATCTCCACCCCTTAATCTCCACCCTTAATATTTGCCCCCCTCTCTGTCCTTCGGTGTGGGTCCTTCTGTCTCTGGATGTCTCCGTGCCTCAGTGGGGGTCTCTGTCTGATTATCCGTGTGACTCTGTGCTCTCAGTACACTTTTGTCTCTATCACATATTTTCCCCCCTCTCTGTCCTTCAGTGTGGGTCCCTTGTCTCTGGATGTCTCTGTGCCTCAGTGGGGGTCTCTGTCTGATTATCCGTGTGACTCTGTCCTCTCAGTACCTTTTTGTCTCTATCACATACTTGCCCCCCTCTCTGTCCTGCAGTGTGGGTCTCTCTGTCTCTGGATGTCTCTGTGCCTCAGTGGGGGTCTCTGTCTGATTATCCGTGTGACTCTGTGCTCTCAGTACACTTTTGTCTCTATCACATATTTTCCCCCCTCTCTGTCCTTCAGTGTGGGTCTCTCTGTCTCTGGATGTCTCTATGCCTCAGTTGAGGGTCTCTGTCTGATTATCCGTGTGACTCTATCCTCTCAGTATACTTTTGTCTCTATCACATACTTGCCCCCCTCTGTCCTTCGGTATGGGTCCCTTTTCTCTGGATGTCTCTGTGCCTCAGTGGGGGTCTCTGTCTGATTATCCGTGTGACTCTGTGCTCTCAGTACACTTTTGTCTCTATCACATATTTTCCCCCCTCTCTGTCCTTCAGTGTGGGTCCCTTGTCTCTGGATGTCTCTGTGCCTCAGTGGGGGTCTCTGTCTGATTATCCGTGTGACTCTGTCCTCTCAGTACCTTTTTGTCTCTATCACATACTTGCCCCCCTCTCTGTCCTTCAGTGTGGGTCTCTCTGTCTCTGGATGTCTCTGTGCCTCAGTTGAGGGTCTCTGTCTCTGACTCTTCACTCCTGACTTGGTCTCTCTTGGATACAGTCCATTAAATTCCCCATCCTGGTGACCTATCGGAAAGGGGACTCTGGAGTTAATGACTAAGATGAGCGGCTTTAATGAGAAATCCTCCCAAGAGCCTCCCAGCAGTTTCAGCCTCTACAGGTCAATGACCTACAGCCCTTCCCCTGCCTTCCCAGGGAGGAGGGAAACCAGCCCCTCCAGAAGCTGGCCAGTGTATCCCCAGCTTCCAGCCCTTGTCCTGGCCTGTTGGGTGTCTCTGGGGAACAGAATAGAGCCCTGCACTTGGAATCAAAAAAATCTGTGTTCCAAGGCTACCTCTGACACTACTACTTCAGACAAGACCCCACACTTCTCTCAACCTCTATTTCTTCATCTGTGAAATGAGAGGCTTAGCCTCTGAGGAACCTTCCTATTCCAATTCTGTGATTCTATGAAGCTGTTTATATCCCTGGAGTTTATTATCTCATCATCTGTAAAATGGTACCTATAGTACCTACCTCATGGGGTTCTCATAAGGTTCAAAGAAAATAACGATGCTTGCTGTCTTGGGGAGGGAGAAAAATTTGGAACACAAGGTCTTACAAAAATGAATGTTGTGTTTAACATATATTGGACTACTTGCCATCTAAAGGGGGGGGGAGGAGAGACAAATTGGAACACAAAGTTTTGCAAGGGTTAATGTGGCAGAATTATCCATGCAGATGTTTCAAAAAATAAAAAGCTTTAACAAAGGAAAAAAGAATATAAACAGGTAATTTTCAGAAAAATAAATAAATCAGTTATCTATAACATAAAAAAAAACAAAAATGAATGTTGAAAACCATCTTTATATTTATTTGGAAAAATGAAATACTATTGAGAAAAAAGAGAAAAACAAATATAAAGAATAAAGGGAAAATAAATGAATATAAAGTTATTATTATCAAAGGTCATTTGGAGAAGAGATACCATATTTCCTCTGGCCATCTCTCATGACCCAGCATCTAGGATCTAAGCTAAATCTTGAAGCTAAGTGGCCCAGTAGATAGGGCTCTGGGCCTGGATTCAAGAACACCAAGTTTAAATCTGGCTTTGGATACTTACTAACTTTGTGACTCTGAACAAGTCATTTAACTTCAGTTTGCCTCAGTTTCCTTAACTGTAAAATGGGGATAATAATAACACCTACCTGCCAGGGTTGTTGTGAAGATCAAATATTGAAATAATATTTGTAAAAAAAAAAAAAAACACAGCACAGTGTCTAGCATGTAGTAAAAATTATGTGAATGTTTGGGGGGTTTTCATATTTTTATTAAAGCTTTTTATTTATAAAATATCTACACAAATAATTTTCAATATTCACCTTTGCAAAACCTTGTGTTCCAAATTTTTCCCTCCCTTTTCTCCACCCTCTTCCCTAGATGGCAAACAATCCAATATATGTTAACTATGTGTGATTCTTCTATATATATTTCCACGATTATCTTGCTGCACAAGAAAAATCAGATTGAAAAGAAAAAACATAAGAAAGAAAACAAAATACAAGGAAACAACAACCAAAAAAGTGAAAATACCATGTTATGATTCCCACTCAGTCCCCATAGTTTTCTCTGTGGGTACAGATGGCTCTCTTCATTACAAGACTATTGGAACTGTCCCAAATTACCTCCCTGTTGAAAAGGTAAATGTTTTTTAGCCATTTTTGACTTTTCATGATCCCAAATGGAATTTTCTAGGCAAAGATACTTGCATGGCTTGCTATTTCTTTCTCCAGCTTATTTTACAGATGAGTAAACTGAGGCAAACAGAATTAAGTGACTTGTCCAGGATCACCCAGCTAGTGTCTGATGCCATATTTGAACTCAAAAATATGAGTCTTCCTGATTCAGACCTGAGGCTCTGTGTTCTATGTGCCCCCAGCTGTCCTATATAAATATTAGCTATTATTATTATAACAACTTCTTCCTCTCCGTATATTGTCCTTGCCTAGTCTTGCATGTCATTTTATAATGAAAGTGAGAAAAACAACAATTGCCTAAATGGTCTCTTAGACCCCAGTCTCCCCTTTCCAATTCATCTGGCACAGACTACCAGAGCTCTCTTCCTAATGTACAGGTTTGACTACAGTAACTCCCCTGGTCAAAGACCCCCAATGGCTCCCTATTTTCTAAATGATAAAATACAAACTCCTTAGCCTGGCAATTGCAGCCCTCCACAATATATCACAATCTCACATTTCTAGTCTTCCCCGTCTTTTTCATACACTTTACACTCCAGTCAAACTAGGTGTTTCTCCAATTTGTTGGAAAATAATATGGCTTAGTAGAGATCCTATTGGCCTTTTAAGTCAAAAGGACCTTACTTTATTTCTAACTACCAGTATGAGTTTTAGCAAGAACTTTTCCTCTGCTTGAGCCTCAGTTTTCCCATCTACAAAGAAGGAATAATTTTACTTATACTACCTACCTTATCAGTCTGCTGTAAGGAAAGAAATTGCCATATAGAATAAAATGCAAATGCCTCAGCCTGATACTCAAATTCCTCTTCAATTCCATATTAGTCTTTTTGGTTTTATTTCATGTTAGACCCTTTCCCCATCTAACTTTCTCAGTGAGTTCTTCCCTGAACTCGACATTCTAGGCTCAGGCTCCTTAGCTTCCTTCAAGGCTCAACTCAAGTTCCACGACTTCTATGAAAACTTCCCTGATCTTCCCCAAACTAAGTACTTTTAAAGTAGGCTTCCTTTGGGAAGTGACAGATGCTGGAGTTCCAAGCCATCATTTGGGTGAGAACACTAAGTGGAGAAGAGGAAGACCCCCAAAGGGACCTCTGACATAAGAGCTACATCTATGTACAAGTTAAAATCACTCCCCTCACCTCTCATTGGATATAACCCATTTGAAAGTAGTTTTATATAATTTCTCTTTCATTTTTCCATTCCCAACACCCAGCACTTGTACCTGGTAGTCACTTCACAAGCAGTTGTTGCTTTGAGTTGAGGGCTATTATTCCTATTCCCCCAAGTGACCTAAGATGTCCTTTCTTCCCCTTGAAATTCTCCTCATCAGTGAGGAAAACAAGTCGTTTTCCTGGTAACCCCCCCAAAAAAAGATTTTTAAAACTTCTTTTAAAAAGGGAAAAGAAGAAAGACTACCACAACCAAAGAGGGTTATGCTGGGGTCCTCAAACTTTTTAAATAGGGGGCAAGTTCACTGTCCCTCAGACTGTTGGAGGGCCGGACTATAGTAAAAACAAAAACTTTGTTTTGTGGGCCTTTAAATAAAGAAACTTCATAGCCCTGGGTGAGGAGGATAAATGTCCTCAGCTGCTGCATCTGGCTCAGGCGGTAGTTTGAGGACCCCTGCGGAAGCTAACAGTCAACATATGGGGCCATATCTTCCTGAAAAAGTAAAAGAATTATTCATGGAGTCATAGATATTGGAAATATTAGGGGAGTGAGAGAATAAGCACTTACATAGTGCCTACTGTGTGCCAGTCACACTGCAAAGCTCTTTTTACAATCATTATTTCATTTAGTCCTTACAACAATCCCGAAAGGCAGGTACTATTATGATCCGCATTTTATATTTCTTCATCACTATCTTAAATCTTAACGCAATCAACAGCACAACTGAGACATACAGAGGTTAAGTCACACAGCTAATAAATGTCAGAAACTGAACTTGAACTTGGTTCCTGACTCCAGGTCCAATGCTCTATCCACTATCAGCTGCCTCAAGAGATCTTCAAACAGAATAAATAGACTACTTGCCTTGGAAGATAGAAGTCAAAAAAAAAAAAATTCAGAACTTGTCTTCTAAAAGGTCTATTGAGTCAGCAGCTCTTCCAGCAACCAATTAGGGATGTCTGTACCCATACCTTTTAGCACTGAACCACCTCAAGGCTGGAAGCAGCCAAGGACTTTTGTCCTCTCCAACTTATCCAAATTCAGTCACCAAGTCCCTAGAGTCCTGGGAGGGTTCCAAAGAAGCTCTGGCTATGCCCCCTGGAACGTCCAATCCAATCTCTTCTACATGAGCATTCGTGTGCTGGAGCCAGCTCATATCCACTCCCCAGCTTAGCTCTCCGATTGTTAAATTTTCAGTAAAACCTCAGAAATTGGCAAATATTACAAATCAGGGCTTGATTTTTTTGTTCTGTTGATTGCCTTAAGATTTAAAATAATGATGAAGGAAAAAAATGTTACTAAAGATTAAGCTTAAAACTATGTCCTGCTTTTCAAGGAATTGGTTGTTAAACATTTACTGGCACATTCTCGCTATGGCCAGGGAGCCAGGGGCTGCTGACCTGGGCTCAGTGAGCCAAGACTCAATTCTGAGAAGTATCAGAAGAGCATGGGGTCCCTAGACACACCTCATCCAAATATCCATAGAATGAGTGGCTCTGACCATTCGACCAGTTGAGCAGAGAAGGCAAAGAGGGAAGCCTGTCAGGTTGATGGACAGGACAACCAGACCTTCTGCTATAGACCTGGCTGAGCCCAGGCCACCTAATTTATCTGGACCCACAAAGAAGAGTCAGGCTGCCATCTACTGTCTATAAGGATAGAGACCATCTCCAACCTCCCTGCCTTGAGGTTCTGCTTTTTGCTATCAATCCCTGATCCCAGTTCTGATCACTCTATTATCAACTCCCAGAAACCCTTTCCCTGCTTCCAGCTCCATGCTCCCAATTCCCAGCCTCTTGCTCCCATCACCCTATTCCCAAATCCATTCTCCCATTCCCACATCCATTCTCTCCATTCTCACATCCATTCTCCCCATTCCCTCATCCATTCTTCCCATTCCCTCATCCATTCTCCCCGTTCCCACATCCATTCTCCCCATTCCACATCCATTCTCTCCGTTCCCACATCCATTCTCCCCATTCCCACATTCATTCTCCCTATTCCCAGATCTGCTCCCACCATCCTCTAATGTGGAGATTTGGTGTGAGAAAGGGAACAACCAATTCTCCTTGGGCATGAAGCATTTTGTCAGGAACCAAAGTCAGGATCATTAGCTTGAGGTTTGGAGACTCCATATTCTTTATTTTTAAAAATCTTGACAATCTGCCTGCATTTTTTATTTCCTTCACAAGCTAATTGTACATTATTTCAAAGTCCGATTCTTTTTGTACAGCAAAATAACTGTTTGGACATGTATACTTATATTGTATTTAATTTGTACTTTAACATATTTAACATGTATTGGTCAACCTGCCATCTGAGGGAGGGGGTGGGGGGAAAGAGTGGAAAAATTGGAACAAAAGGTTTTACAATTGTCAGCGCTGTAAAATTACCCATGCATATAACTTGTAAATAAAAAGCTATAATAAGAAAAAAATCTTGACAATGAGTCTTGCCCAATCTTGCCACACCTTTCTCATTTTCTACAATCTTTCAAAGTTGAGTGACAATCTCAGCGATCCCATCTGCCAGGTCCTTCAGCCAAATGCACTTCTGAGTGATGACTCAAACTCACTCAAGGCAGCTAAGAAATCTTGAAATATTTAGATTTCAACTCCCTGGTCACCATTTTATTTAATCTAGCCCCAAAACCATGATTATTAGAAGATAAAACAGGAGGAAAATAAGATCCAAGTTTTAGGGAAAGAGTACTAATTCTAGAACCAGAGGAAATGGGCCTAAATCCTGCCCCTGGTGATTACTAACATTCTGCCTACTTTTCCTCATCTGTAAAATGAGAGAGTTGGATGGATTGCACGACTTCTGAGGCTCCTTCCAGCTCAAAATCCATGACTTTATGACAACTGTCTTCATTCCATCCTCTCCAATAGTGATTCTAGTTCCCTTCTCTCATGCTTCTCTTTCTCCCAACAGACACAGACAGGAGGAAAATGTCCTTTTAGTTGTCCTAATATCCCCAAGCACCAGCTGATTCTGAGCTTTAGCACTGGACACCATTCTTATATGCTTTTTTGTTCACTTTTTTCACTTGTCCTTATTCTACTTGCTACACAAGTTTGTTTTTTTAAGAGTCCCAATCATACAAACACATAATTGTATCCTGCAACACAATTATGTGGACACATCATCATTATTGGAACCCGACCTAGGCAGAACCAAGTTCAAATCCTGGGGGAAATCTCTCTTGAACTTGGTTTTCTCATCTTTAAAATAGGGATAATGAGAGCGCCTACCTGACAGAATTATCATGAGAACCAAATGAGATGTCAATGAAAAGCATTTCTTTGTTGTATGATGTGACCTTCTTGAAGGTACAGACTGACTTTTTCTTCCCTTTATATGCCCAGAGCCTGGTAGGAGCTTAATAAATGTTTACTCATTGACTTTATGGGCTAGCTTTGCAATCCTTAACATGCTATAAAAATTGTAGATATTACAGTTATCAGGATCTACCATTAAATAGGCCAACAAGGTGGTTTCGGTAGATAGAGTACTCAGCCAAGAGTCAGGAAAACCTGAATTCAAACTAGCCTCCAACACTTCCTAGCTGAGTGACTCTGGGCAAACCATTTAATTCTGTTTGTTTCTGTCTCATCTGTAAAGTGATCTTTCCAATATCTTTGCCAACAAAACCCCCAAAATGGAGTCATAAAGAATCAGACACAACTAAATAACAACAAAATATTTTAAATGTAATATAAGTCATCAAAGATTAATTTAATAACAAGACAGTTAATTTTTTTTAAAGCCACATGATATGATGGGCAGATAGCTGGCCTTGGAATTAGAAGGCTCAGTTTTCAAGTTATATTTCTGACACATACTAACCAGATGACCATGGGCAAGTAACCTCCCTATGTCCTGGGCAACTTTCCAAGGTGAAAAATTAAAGAAGCTGCTGATCTCCACTGAAAAATGACGTTTCTCACCAGGAGTTCCCTATGAAGAAGAAATCACAGATCTGTTCCCTAGATAGATAGATAGATAGATAGATAGATAGATAGATGGATGGATGGATGATGGGTGAAGACCATTTGTTAAGAACCCATTACATACAAGGTACTAGGGGTCCAAAAAGAAAAACAATAATCCCTGCCCTCAGGAATCCCATATTCCCCTTGGGAGATAGAACAGGGACATAAATAAGTGGGCTATAAGGTAGAAAGAGAAGTGGGTAAAAAAGGGTCAGAAAAATTGTTCTAAGGAATATTTGAGGAGGTAGAAAGTGCAAATAGGTGCATGAGAGGATGAAAATCAGGAAAAGCTTCATGGAGGAGATGGCACCTGAGCTAAGTAAGTCCTTTTTTAAAAAATGGAATTTGAAAGGCTGAGATAAGAAGGATCCACGTTCCAGACATGGAAGACTGCTTTGCAAGTGCAGGTCAGCAGAAGATGGCAAATCAAATCTGAAACTAACGATGGTAAAGTGGCCCATTCTGACTGGAACCTAGAGTGCATGGAGTAATATAATATGAAATTAGGCTGGAGAAGTAGGTTGGAGCCAGACTGTGGAGGGCCTTCCAAGATCCAGGGCAAGGAGCTTGTATTAAATCCTAGAGACAATAAGTACTGAAGATTTCTAAGTAGGGGAGCGTTATGGTCCAATCTGTACCTTAGAAAAAATAATTTTGGCAATTGTGTGGAGGATGGATTAGAGAAGAGAGAGAGTGAAGATAAGGGAGGAAATTAAGAGACTATTACAATAGTACAGTGAGTGAGGACAAGGGCCTGAACTAGAGAGGGTGACTGAATGAATATAGAGAAGGCAATTAATGGGGGAGATGTGGAGCTGGAATGAACAGGATTTAGGGCCTGATTGGATATGGGGGAATGATAGAAGAGAAAAAGTCAAGGATGACACTGAATGCATGCTTGTGCCCTCTCCAAAAATAGGTTTGTCAGAGAATCAGGTTTAGGAGGGAAGCTGAATAAGGCTGGAAAGTCCACCTGAGAGTCTTTTGTGAGGCAATTTCTCTCTTCTCAGAAACTGGCATTCATGATGGAAGGAGTTGGTACCATTTGTCTTCCCCCACCTTGATTTTGTGGGGAAGCAGACCCAGTAATTTGGATTATCTGGCTCAGCTGCCCCTGAGATAAAGAAATAATCAGAAAGTGAGAGGGTATTCCCTCAAATCCCAAAACCTAATTGGGAGAGAGGGTATTCGCATAAGCAGCACCAAAAATATGGTGCAGAGAAGAAGCAATTCAGCATAAACATCATTAGATTGAAGGCTTCTTGTACTATGCAAAAAAGGTATCTCATAAAAATAAAAAAGGGGGGCAGGATTTTTTTGGCCGAGGCAATTGGGGTTAAGTGACTTGCCCAAGGTCACACAGCTAGGAAGTGTTAAGTGTCTGAGACCTCCTAACTTCAGTGCTGGTGCTCTAACCACTACACTATCTAGCTGCCCCGGGGGCAGGATTTTTATAAGCGGTCTAAAACATTCTCAGAGACTTGGATCCCTAGAAAGGTGACTCCTATCTCAAATTCCAGAAGGAAGCCTGTGAGGCTGTAATTCTAACACTATCACCCACAAGACCTCACCAGCATATGTATCATTAACAGTTGGCTTATAGATTTAATCCGCTTTTAGCAAAGACATTTACTAAGATGGTGTAACAAAAACAGTTGCTATAAACATTGCCCCAAAAACTCTGGGGTACAAAACCCCATAGTATCCATGGAAATATATGGCTCAAACTTACGAGCATAATGACAGTGGGGCACCTGTGTAGGATATGGCAAAGGATAACTCCAAAGTCCTATGTCTTTATGGAGTCCTCACAAAGCTCCCCTTGGGTACAACTCTCTGCTGAGCAAGCCACTTGGCTGGGCTCCTTACCTGAGTCAAAGCCAGTACTCTTCATCATGAAGGGTCATACTCCCTGAAACTGTTGCTTTCCTCAGGGGGTTGTCTTTCCATGTCTCTATCCCCAGCAAGATAGACTGCCTCTGACTGTTCTGTTATCTCCAAAAACAAAGCCAGTGAAAGTAGAAGAGGAAGAACTCCACACCTAACTCAAGAGCCTGGCTCTTCTTCCACTCCTGATCCCAATTCTCCAACTGAACTTTCAGTCTTCCAACTCCAAAAATGATTTTTAGTTTTATACATAGGCCCAAAAGCGAAGACAACTTTTCAGCCAAACACAAGATTGCTTCCTTCTGTAGTACTATTAGTTTTTATCCAATGGCCAAAGTCAAGAATGAGTGAATAAATATTTATTATGCATCTACTATGTGCAAGGCACTGGGCCAACCTATGAATATAAAGGCAAAACTTAGCAGGTGTTAAGAAATCCTCCTATAATTCTACCACAATATGGTTGTGGTCGAGTTATAGGAGAATTTCTTAATAACTATTTTACACTTTGTGATTATATTAATTGAAGGAGGGAGTAAAACCGTTTTTATGACATTAGAGTACTAAAAGAGATGATAGATGTGACTTGTAACTGTCAAGAGCTGGGTAGCATAATTCATCACAAATCCCCTGGAAAAATGGTGGTCCATTGCATTGATCAGAATTCTTAAGTCTTACCAAGTTGCTTGTTTTAACAATATTGTAATTCTGTGAAAATTGTTCTCCTGATTCTGTTCAATTCACTTGCTATCAGTTCATATAAGCCTTCTCAAATTTCTCTGAAATGGTTCCTTTCGCCATTACCTACTATGCAATTTCATTACATTCATATAACATAGTTTAGCCATTTCCTATTACTTTTTCAGTCTTTCTATACTTTAAAGCCCCCACCTCCATCCCATGAACTCTCCAATCTTGTGACTCTGGCCGAATTTTCACTGGCTATGCCTTGTGCCTGGAACTCTCTCCCTTCTCATCTCTGTTTTGTGGCTTGACTTGATTCCTTCAAGTATCAGCTAAAATCTTACTTTCTGTAAAGACATTTTCCTCTTTCCTCTTATTTATGCCTTCTCTCTGTTGATTCTTTCCAACTTACCCTGCATAAAGCTTGTTTGTTCGTAGTCATTGTGTGAGTTGAACTTAGATTTGAACTCCTTGAAAGCTGGAGCCATCATTTAAAATTTATTTGTATCTCTAGTGCTTAGCATAGTGTCTAGCATATAATAGATGCTTAAAAAATAAATGTTCATTGACTGATAATGAATAAATATCCCCTTAGCTGCCTGTATTTTTTTGCCACTACAAAAAAAAGAGCTGCTACAAATATTTTTGCACACATGACTCCTTTTACTTTGATCACTTTGGGTTATAAACAGTAATGGTATCACTGGACCGAAAAGCATGTCTTTTAGTAACTTTGGAAGAATATTTCCAAATAGAATGACTATCAATAAAACAGTTCCACCAACAGGGGATTAGTGAACCTCTTGTCCACCAGCCTCTCCAACATGTGTCACTTGCCCTTTTTGTCAACTTTGCCAATCAGATGACTGTAAGATAGAATCTCATTGTCAGAATTCTTTGAAGAATCATGAACAATAAAAGATATGCCTCAGTTCTAGAAAAGATCAAATAATGTCCCATTTTTCAAAAAGGGAAAGAGAGTAGCATCTGCAAACTATAGAACTGTAAATTAGATTTCTGCTCCTAGGAAAATTCCAAGATTCTAATATTATTAAAGGAAGGGTCAGTGAACAACGAGGGAGGAAAAAAAGCAATGACCTGAAAACATATCAGGAATTATCAAGAATAAATCTCACCAAACTAATTTTCTTTTCTTTTTTTAATTGGATTTGTGATTGTGGGGGTGGGGGAAGAGGGGGGAGAGAGATGGGAAAGGAAGAATAGAAAATTCCTGCTATCTAGTTCTATCATTCTAATCCAGACCTCACTTCTCTTGGAATATGCAGAAAAGAATCCCCAGCTTCACAATACTCCAGGCCTGATTGCCCTTCTCCCCGAGTCTGGCTAGTACCCCAAGCTCTCCTCCCATCCCCAGAAATGGTCCAGATCTCAGATTATCCATGACATCTGTGACTCAAATTTAGACAACAGTCACTAGAACTCAACACAATCCTCCTGGTATGATCTGATCCTAGAAGAAGACAATGGCACTGTCATTTCCCCCATTCCAGACACTGTTCTCTTACTGCAAACCAAGAAAAAATCAATGTGTCAGGGTTTTTTTTTTGTTTGTTTGTTTGTTTGTTTGTTTTTGCCTGCCACGTTCCATTTTTGACTGTATTACATTTGCTGTCCACTAAGACCCTCATATCTTTTTTTCCCTTGAGCTATCATTTATTTAATGCAGGGCAGAGAAGATTATCTGACTGTCCCACTTCCAGCTCTAAGCCCCTTTCCCAACTACCACCCTCCATCCCCTAGTTTTGAAACCCGACTCTATGCCCCAGAGTCATTGACCTCGATCATGTTCTTTTCCTGACATTTAGGCAGCAAAGGTCCCAGCCCTAAAAAAAGCAGGAGAGCAGATTCAGGTAAGGTTAAGGCTCAGGTAAAAGTCAGCAGCCAATGGAAAGCATAGCAATCAGAAGGGCTCCACCTCTGAGACAGGAACACCCAAGCCGTCTTCTCTTTCCCAGGGAAAATGATTTCTCCTGGACTGGAGATGAGTTTAAGCCGTGTTTTCTTTGGCCAGCTGTGGGGAAAGCAGCCCCCTCAGGATCCCTGGTGAAGGAGGAGCCAGCGGCAGGCCAGCCGGCCAGGTAAGTCAGCCCCTACCCCTCTAGCTCCTGGGTCCCCAGCCCTCCAGGCGCCAGGGGTGAGACTCTCCGCGGGCCAGAAAATTGAGAATTTCAGGGACCGCTCAAAAGGACAGAGATGAGATGGAGATCACCTAGTTCAAGGCCAACCTGATCTCTGGGGAAATGGGTTCTAAGGCTCCTGTTCTGATTCACCTAGAGTCAGAAGTCCTGTGAATGGGGGACGGGCAAATGACACCATCTCCGTGGAGCATCTCCAAGTCCAAAGGGGCTGTGAATGAAGCCCCTGCTGGAATATATGCTCCATCTCCCCCTCCCCAAAGCCTGCAGGGCCCAGTCTCTTCTCCGTCCCTCAGGAGAGGGCGAGTAGAGACGTGAGGGATCTGCTCCAGATGCCGGAGCTGGGTGGGACCCGTTCTGCTGGCTCCGCCTGGGCCTGCCCGGTGCAACCTCTTACCCAATGTAGGCTGCACACTGTTTTTCTCCAGGAAACTGAGCTTCACTGAGCTGGGAACCCTGCAGGTATGGGAGGGACCAGGGAGGAGAGGGGAGCCTCCCCTCGTGTTCCCTAAGGAACCCATAAGAAGTTTCCTGTCTCTTGGCTTCCCCCTTTTCCGCCCAAACCTTTAAACAGAACTAAACTAGCAGAACTTGGGATGGAAAGCACTTCTCCTTTAATTCATAATTTTAGCTGATATTTATATAGCATTTTAAGAGTTGAAAAAAAAAAACTTTGATCCTCATAATACTCCTAGGAAGTAGATAGATCTATTATCATCCCCATTTTACAGATGAGGAAACTGAGGTTCATCAAGTGACTTAAATGTTTTAAATCATTTTTCCAGATTCACTCAGATAGTAAAAAGTCTCAGGGAGGATTCAAACTCAGTTCTTCCTAAGAACGCACCACATCTATTCCACCTAAATTTCAAATTGACCCTAAAAACAGTTCTTAACTGAGCTGGAGGTGGGAGCTCCATCCTGGGAGATAAGACAGTTCAGAATGTCCAGTCCCACCTTTCACGCTGTTCCTTTGTACAGACAATCCAAGAAGGCTTCTTGGAAGAAAAGACCTCACACACAATTAATTCAATTCAATTTAGTAAACTTCTATTTAGTAGCCCTGGACTCTGCTCTAGAGAAAGTATAAAGTTTAGAAAAGATTTATTTACTGACCCTCCCCACTCAAAGAGATTATATTTTAGGGTGGGCATGGATAATAATAACTGACACATACATAGTTCATTAAAGTTTACAAAGCACTTTATTTTCATCTTGGAACCTCCCAAGAGACAGCTAATTAAACTCTTTCTTCAATAGCCGAAGAAACAGTCTCACAAAGGCTGAGATCAGCTTAGGGACTCAGCTAATAAGTGTCAGAGTCAATATTTGAACCCATGTTTTCCTGACTCTGAGCCCAGAGCTCTCGTGCCACACAAGAGTAAATGAGGACAGGGCTGGGACAGGATTTCAAGCTGAAAAGTTTAAAATACAGTCAAGACCCCTTTATTTTACAAATGAGAAGACGCATGAAAATGAGGATTTAAATGAGAAAAAGCAGCATAGTGAAGTGGAAAGAACATGGCATTTCAATTCAGTGAACATTTATGAAGCATCTACAATGTGCAATGCACTATATTGGGATACTAACAAGTAATTCAGTGGATAATTGGACTGAAAAAGACCTGAGTTCAAAATCTACCTTCAAACACCTACTAGCTGTGTCACCATAGGCAAGTCATTTAACCTCTGTCTGCCTCAGTTTCTCCATCTGTAAAATGAGCAGAGAAGGAAATGGCAAACCGCTCTATTGTCTGCCAAGAAAATCCCAAATGGAGTCATGAAGAGTCAGTCAGGACTGAAAAATGACTGAATGGGAATAATCTCCCACAGCTGATTCATAGATTAAATGAGACGATATTTGTAAAGATCCTTGCAAATTAAAAGTACTATATAAATTGTAGCCTTTATAATTACAAAGACCAAAAAATGTAGCTCCTACCCTTAGAAAATTTATAATTTACCGAGAAGGGATGCAACTCTCACGCAGATAACATATAATTTCAAGAGACAGTTATCACCAACTGGAAGAACCAAGATGGGCTTCATATAGGAGGCAGCACATGAACCGTGTTTTGAAGGAAGCTCGGGATTCCACCAGACATAAAGAGGAAGTGCATTCCAGACATTTAGGCAAACAAACCTAGTCCAGTCCAGCTCTGAAGCTGAGTGTCCGTGTTGTCCTGTCTGAGCTTCCCACCTGTAAAATGGGATAATAATACCTTCCCTGCTCATCCTTCCACTCCTGCATGGGTTATTGTGAGGCAAATGCTTTGTAAGCCTTGGAGGGCTGCATAAATGGCTGTCATTATTTCATGATCTGCCCCAGGTTCCTCAGGAATGTGAAATCTTAATTGGAAACTCTTTTCATTAATATATCGTCCTGCTGGCACCCAGGACTGTTCTTATTCAGTCCTTTCAGTCATACCCAATTCTCCGTGATCCCAATTGAGAGGTTTTTTTTGGGCAGAGATACTGGAGTAATTTGTCATTTCCTCCTCCAGCTCATTTTACAGATGAGGAGACCGAGGCAGACAGAAGTTAAATGATTTGCCTATGGTAACACATCTAGTAAGTGTTTGAAAGTGAACTTGAATCATTATATACTTCAACAACAATACTATATGATGATCAGTTCTGATGGACGTGGCCCTCTCCAGCAATGAGATGAACCAAATCAGTTCCAATAGAGCAGTAATGAATTGAACCAGCTACACTTAGCAAAAGAACTCTGTGAGATGACTATGAACCACTATATAGAATTCCCAGTCCCTCTTATTTTTGCCTGCCTGCAGTTTTGATTTCCTTCACAGCCTAATTGTGCACTATTTCAGAGTCCGATTCTTTTTGTACAGCAAAATAACGGTTTGGACATGTGTACATATATTGTATTTAATTTATACTTTAATATATTTAACATATATTGGTCAACCTGCCATCTGGGGGAGGGGGTGGGAAGAAGGGGGGAAAATGGAACAAAAGGTTTGGCAATTTTCAATACTGAAAAATTACCCATGCATATAACTTGTAAATGAAAAGCTATAATTTAAAAAAAAAAAGTGAACTTGAACTCAGGAAGATGAGGTCCAGTGCTCTATCCACTTCAACATCTAACCTTTCTTGTGGATAATAATAATAATAACAATTAGTGAAATTTGGAATTTATAAAGATTTGTGATTTGCCTCATCTTCTGAGGTAGGTAGTGCAATTTTCCATTTTTCAGATGAGGAAACTGAGGTTGAGGAGAGAGATACCTGGTGAGTTTTCTATCCTGATTGGAAAAGAAATATCCTCATTAGACCTTAGAAATCATTTAGTCCAACCCCTTCATTTTACACAGGAGGAAACTGAGGCCCAGAGAGAGTATTCACCCAAGGAGTAAATGGCAGAGTCAGCATCCTCTTGGCTTTAAACCCCAGTCTCTTTCTATGATATCACATTACTGCCAATAGACTTTGTGAGAACCTTGTCTGTACCTAGTGCCTGACTCTGGGTTGGACTGTATAATGAAAAGAGCAATCTGAGCCAGAACAAGCTTCTCTATGTAATGGGCAGGTATGTTTCACTTTACGCAATAGGTAAGTTTCTTAATGGTATTTTGGATTTTTATAAACAGTTATTGTAAAAGCAATAAAATTAATTACTTGAAGAAATCACATAGTAATTATTTTAAAGTAAACAATCATGTTGTCCCCCATTTCTTTTTACCAGAATTCTCAGCGTCAGGGTTTGCTGTGTTTAAATATGGTCTACCTGGATGAGGCAATCCCTCCTCCCTTTCCTGGGATCTTGTCCAAAGGAAATGACTCTGCTAGAGTTGACAGCACTCAGCCAGGAACCTAATAAAGTACTAAGAGCTTACATTAATTTGGGACTTCAAATGTGTCAAATTGGTTTAGAACTCGGGTCTTCTCAAATTCAGGTCCAGTACTTTAAATCCCAGCTGTTGAAAGTAAAAAGTATTGTGAGCAGTAAATCGTGTTCTTTCTACTGCATTTTACTATCTACCTCCAGTAAATTAAAATACAAAAATTCAGCGTGTGAAAAGAAATTTGACCTGAATTTTTGTCACAACCCAGATACTAATCCATTGTATGACCTAAATAAATTATTTAAACTCTTAAAAAAAATAATGGGGGGCTTCAAGGTTAAAAAGCACTTTCATTACAACTACCTAGTGAAGTAAGCAATAGAAATATATTATTATGCCCATTTTACAGATGAGGAAGCCGAGGCTCAAAGGGAGTAAATGTTAGAAGCAGTCAGTCTCCTGACTCCCGGTCCTACGACCTTTCCCTCCACTGAGCAGCCTCTCTGCCCCTTTTCGGGAAAAAAAAAAAAAATCCCTTAAGCCTCTGGCCTGGAAAGCCATCCCCGTTTTGACTCAACCCAAGATTTCCCTAGTCAGTCCTCATCTTGTTCCCCTGCAGCAGCCGCCGAGTTTCTGAGGGACAATGAATTGGGGAGTCTTCGAGGGACTGTTGAGCGGTGTCAACAAATACTCCACAGCTTTCGGCCGCATCTGGCTCTCTCTGGTCTTCATTTTCCGCGTGCTGGTCTACCTGGTGACCGCTGAGAAGGTGTGGAGCGATGACCACAAGGACTTCGACTGCAACACGCGCCAGCCGGGCTGCTCCAACGTCTGCTACGACAACTTCTTCCCCGTCTCCCACGTCCGGCTGTGGGCCCTGCAGCTCATCCTGGTCACATGCCCCTCGCTGCTAGTGGTCATGCATGTGGCCTACCGGGAGGCCCGGGAGCGGAGACACCTGGAGCAGGTGGGCGCAGGTGGCTGGCGCCTCTACCCAAACCCGGGCAAGAAGCGCGGAGGGCTCTGGTGGACTTATGTCTGCAGTTTGGTCTTCAAGGCTGCGGTCGACTCCGCATTCCTCTACGTGTTCTACCGCTTCTACCGGAACTACATGCTCCCGCGTGTGGTCCTTTGCAGCGAGGACCCCTGCCCCCACACCGTGGACTGCTTCATCTCCAAGCCCACGGAGAAGAACATTTTCACACTTTTTATGGTGACTACCGCTATCATCTGTATCTTGCTTAACTTGTTAGAACTAGGTTACTTGATCAGCAAGAGATGCTGGGAATGCCGGGGGGGCGGGAGAAGAGATACCAAGAAGGACTTACTGACCGGGGGTGACCTCATCTTCCTGGGCACAGATGCCACGCCAGCCCTTCTGCCCTTTTCTTCTGATTCCCCGCGAGACCAGGTGAAGAAAACCCTGGTATAAAGAACTGCCTGGTGGGCATTCTGCAGCAGCACTGGGCACAAAATTAAAAGGGCACAGCGCTGAGTGAAGACCAAGGACCAGACTGGTGTACCGCCAAAATGCCCCACTTGGGGGCCATAAATATCTCTGGGAGAGACCCTCACTGGTTCATCTGGTTCTAGAAATGCCAGTGTCTCCGGCAAAAGGAGGCATCGGATGGGGGGAAGGATGGGTAGACTGGGCAATGGTGAAGTTCCCCTCAGGAAGTCCTTTCTGGGAGTCAAGCCTCCATCCTCACTGCCCCAGTCCATTACAGGGTTAACCCATAGGGTTACAGCCAAAGAAAAATCGAACAGTTGGGCCCACTTTGTCTGCCATTATACCATTATGACACGGCACCATCAAGAGCTTTCACAGCCTTCACAGTCAGACATTCCCGAGGAACAGAGTCCCACCAAAGCTCCCCCAGCTTATTCCCAGAAGGGGGAAGTCGGGCTCGAATCCCGTCACACTCCAGCTGGAGCCAATCAATCCTTTCCGCCTCCCAAAATTCCTTCTCTTCAGCAGAGCGCAGATGTCTCTGTGCCCTGCCCTCTCCACCCCCAAGCTTCACCGGTCCCAACGACAGTTAGTGCTCTGTCCGACCCCGCAGGTGCTGGCTGTTCTAGTGAATCATTGAATTATCGGAGCCGGAAGGGCCCACAAAGATAAAGGAGCCCAACCCAAGTCTATAACGCTTCTCCTGTCCTTCCCCCACCCCTACATCAACCCCACATATTTTTATAAGCCTGATTAGGAGATATATTGGGAAGATGGACCCTCTCAGAGCTGCGGTGCCCCAAGGTTCCTCAGTTTCTCAGTTTCCTTGTGATGAGCTCTCTGATTCTTCTCTTTGCTAATAATACTGCTTGAATTTGAAACTCTAAGGGGAAAAAATGCTTTAAAAATGTTTACATGTAATTGATAAAAATAAAATTAAAATTAAACGTTAAAAAATAAAATACTGCTTGATAACTGGTTGAACTGATCCAGTGAGATGTGTCTGAAGGGAAAGGATGAAGCAGTAGGTTGACTTGGAGAAATGAGGCATGAAAGAGCATAAGCAAACGCTATCTTGAGCTAGTTCCCTGCAAGAAAAGGAGGACAGAACTAGAATCTGGAAGCCAGAAGTTCCCACAAAATTCCAGAACTTGAGAGTCAAAAGACTCTTTAGAGACCACTTGGTCTAAGCCCCTCATTTTAGGGATAAAGAAAATGAGGTTCAGACCCAAAAAGGAATTTGACCAAGGTCACTCAGCAAGTTATCATGAGAATCAAGACAATCCAGGTCTTTTGATCTCAAATCAAAAGTTCATTCCACTGGACTTTGTAATCTTCCTCTTGTAGCCTGAAACCCTTCCCTGAATTTTCCAGAACTGACTGAGAGGAGAGCCTTCTCCAATCTCTGCCCACTCTCATGACCGCTCACTCCCCTCACTTTGCTTAACCTGCCAAAAGAGAAGTGGATCTTCCAACAAAACCAAAAAGGAAAGGGCAAAAATATTCATCGTGCTGAGGGATGCACCTTGTGGGGACTCTTGTCTCCTCAGATGATACACTACACTAAACCTGTCCTAATTCTCCTGTGAAACACTCTAAGAACCACCATCCTGACTGTGAGAGCAATACTTTATATTCTGTCTAGTGACTTTTTCGATGTTATCCATATATCCTAAACAACACAGGGAGGATTTGAACCCAGGTCTCTAGACTCCAGAATTGTTGTGCTCTTTCCTCTCTACCATACCTGTCACATCTGAATGCATATTTTCAGTGACTAAAATACAACCCCATTAGCCAAGTTCCAACCCATCCCCAGTTCCCAAATTCCCCTCATCAAGGAAAATCTGTGGGAAAAAATTCTCTGTACACACAGGAACAATTATAATACAGTATTTCTCATATAAGTATTATTTTTGGCACTTTCCACGTGGCAGAGTAACGAAAGTGTTATTTACCCTTTAGGGTGGATGAAGAGGAAACCGAGACTCTAAGAGTTGCCTAAAGTCACTACAGCTAACACACATGGGAGTTTAGAGGAGGGAAAGTTCTAACAGATGAATAATCCAAGAAAACGGGGGCCATTGGAATGCAGACTCCAGGCAGTGAACTTGTCGAAATGATTTGAATTCCCTTTACTGGCAGAGGCACTTCCCTGCCCTGGGGGCCAAGGCAGAAACCGAAGTTAACAGAAACTGATAGACAGAAAAGTACCCGTGTGCCCCGGGAGGCCCATAGCATTGGAAAGTCCCCGCCCCTACCTGCCTACCTGACAGCCCTGGGAGCGGGAGCGGAGCGGCAAAACCCCAGTGTTTGCTCTGTCTCAGTGCCCATATTGCCTGCCCATCCACCCACTGCCCCAACAAGGTGTCTTGGCTCATTGGTCCTGGCTGCTCCGCCCAGCAGGTGATGTGCCTGAGTGGGACAAAAGCTCAAGGGAGGCCCTTAGGCAGACACCGGAGACCTCAGGGGTGGTTCTCACTCCGGCTGCAATTCCAGGTTTGGGCTCCAGCTCTTCAGAAAATGGGCCAGAGGACAGCCTGTTGGGTCCGGAACAGGTGAGACAGCCTAACGTGGGGAAGGCAGAGACCAGGGTGGGGACAGGACTGGAGCAAAAGGGACTGGCAATAGGGAAAAAGAATTACCCAAGAGCAGGAGCAACAGGGGAATGGGGATAGGAACAGAGGAAGAGGATCTGGACCAGAGTGAACAGAATAAAAGCTTTGCAGAGCTTGAGCTTGGACCACCAGAGGTCTGGGAGATACCTGGCAAAACTTAGCCCATTTAGAGAGCAAAAGGAGCTGGGTCTTGGCCATTGCCCAAACATGTCTCCCATCCTTGGAGCAGAGCTCATCGTGGTACATGCATTCAGCTCTCTCAGTTCACTTCTTCCCCATTCTCTAAGAATTGTA
Organism: Antechinus flavipes; assembly: GCF_016432865.1. Taxonomy (NCBI): domain Eukaryota; kingdom Metazoa; phylum Chordata; class Mammalia; order Dasyuromorphia; family Dasyuridae; genus Antechinus; species Antechinus flavipes. The sequence continues at coordinate 560,410,374 of NC_067400.1, forward strand.
GGGATGGGATGAGAACAAAAGAGAGCTGTGATTTCAGAACAAGGAATCAGAATGTGGATCTGGGACCCGGACAGAAATTCTTTTTGGCAATGAGCAAACCTGACCAGATCTATCAAAGTATTTAGCAGAGGAATGACCTTTAAAATAATCTAATCTAATCCCCTCGATTTATACAAGAAGAAATTAAAAATCTAGAGGGGTGATGTGGTTTGCCCCAAGGCAAATCACACCAGGAAGAAAGAACTAGGCACAAGGGAGGATCTTGAAAAAATAGATAAATAAAATAATATCTCAAGAATGGCTCCACCACAGGAGCATTTCCAGAATCTAGTTCCCCAGCCCAGAAGCATTGCTGTTATTCAACTATATTTGACTTTTTGTAACCCAAATTGTAGCAAAGATACTGGAGTGGTTTGCCATTTCTTTCTCCAGCTCATTTTACAGATGAAGAAACTAGGCAAAAAAGGGTAAGTGACCTTCTCAAGGTCACATGGCTAGTGTCTAAGGCTAATTTGAACTAAGGCCTTCCTAACTCCAGATCCAGTGTTCCGTCTGCTGTGCCACCTCAATGTCTAGAAAATAAAAAGGAATAGAGTCATAGGAAATCCAGAAGTCCCTTTCTTTTGGTCTGGGATACAGTAGGGGATTGTTGGGAGTGGGAAGAAAGCGGTTTATTCTCTTTTTTCATGTTCTTAGGGTCATTCAGATGTTCTTAATTGTTTTGTATGTCATAAAAACCTTGGGCAGTGTGTGGTAAGGCTGATGAATCCCCTCTCATAACCATGAAGTTCTTGTTTTAAATTTGGAATTTAAGGAAATATTTAATTTCATTTAGAGACTAGCAGAAAATAAAAGTCATTTCCTATCCAAGTTTCTGAGCCCCTGAATGTCTATTCATTGGTCTTTTGGAGGGAGTCTATAGGCCCCAAGTTAAGAACTCTTGGACCAAAGTGAGTCTGTGAGCCTGGAGACCTCACAAGAAAGACAGTGATGTGGGAATTAATCATTGGGGATTGTTGGGGGGAGATATTAGGGGAGCAAGAATTGATTATAAACATGTAATAAATACCTACTATGTGCCAGATACTGTACTAAATTCTGGGAATACAAATATGAAAAAGAGATTTTTGCCCTCAAGGAACTTACAATCTAACAAAAGAAATAATGCACAATAAAGAAAGTTGAACGGAAAAAGAGAGAAGGAAGAAGGAGTTTTCATAATCATGAAATGATGTTAAAGGTACCTGAAATTTCCATGCCTTTGCTCAGCCCCAAGCAGGGAACATATAACACAAAACATATTCCTACTGTCTTTCTTTTTAGCTCACCAGTTGGGTGACCTATTTTTATTAACCCTGCACTTGAATTATCTAGGATATCTTGCTAATTGGGAGTAGATGGGACTAAAATGTGGTTCCTTCCATATTAGGTGATTCAAGGTTCAAGCATCTTCTGCAGCCCCTGTTGGGGACTTGGACAGCATGAACTGGGCATTCCTCCAGGGCCTCCTGAGTGGGGTCAACAAGTATTCCACCATCCTCGGCCGAGTCTGGCTGTCAGTGGTACTGATATTTCGAGTGCTGGTCTACGTCGTAGCAGCAGAGGAAGTGTGGGATGATGACCACAAAGACTTTGACTGCAACACGCGCCAGCCGGGCTGCGCCAATGTCTGCTACGACCACATCTTCCCCATCTCCCACGTCCGCCTGTGGGCCCTGCAGCTCATCCTGGTCACTTGCCCCTCGCTGCTCGTGGTCATGCACGTAGCCTACCGGGAGGAGCGGGAGCGGAGGCACCGGCTAAAGCACGGCCCCCAGGCCAGACCCCTCTATGGAAACCCAGGGAAGAAGCGGGGAGGTCTCTGGTGGACCTACCTACTAAGCCTGATATTCAAGGCTGGCGTGGATGCCGGATTCCTGTACATCTTCCATCGCCTCTATCAGAATTACGACATGCCCCGTGTGGTCCACTGCTCTGTGGACCCCTGCCCCAATGTGGTCGATTGCTTCATCTCGCGACCCACAGAGAAGAAGATCTTTTCCTATTTCATGGTTGCCACGGCCGTGATCTGCATTCTGCTCAATCTGGGGGAGGTGTCCTACCTGATATGCAAGAGATGTCAAGAGGCCCTAGGTCCCCAGAACTCTAACCATCGGAAGCATCGAAAGCATGGCCACAATGGCCCCTTGGGGGCCCTGCAGGATGCTTGTCCCCCTTATGCTCCCTCCCAGGCTTTGCAACAAGATAACCCCACCAGGGAGATCACATTGCCTTGTTAAAGACTCTGAAAAGACAGGATAGTCATTGAAAAGCCCTGGTTCTGGAGTTCAAAGAACTGACTTCTATACCTGGGCAAGTGCCTTTTCTAGTCCTAAATTTTGTCATCTGGATAATGAAATTCAGATTGGACTAGATTATATCGCAGTAAGGTTCCTCAAACCTATGAGTCTATGATGTGATAATGACAGCAATACAAGTATCATGGAGGGGAGGGATGGGTGGATGAGCCATTACTCCTCTCCTTCTAATCAGTTTGGCCAGCCCCCTCACTTAAGTAAGCAGCAGACCCCTTGGAAGAGTAGGTGGAGTAAAGACAAACCCACTCCTAGCAACAGAACTCATTCCTGGAAGGGCACAGAGCTAAATAACAAAAATGTCAGCTTCCTTCCCCTTAGGAACTCTCCCCTCCATATGTCCCACGGGAGAAGTTAGTGGAGGGAGTGTGGGAAGGATGTCACCATGAGGAGGTGAAGACTTACTCCGGAGCTGGGCTGGGACCTCATGTGTATGTGCACCCATAAAGGGAAAGGATTCCGAATAAAAGCACTTGGCAAATAGACCTTGCCTTGGAACCCAAGTCAATAATACTTAAAGTAATTCACCCCTATCTCCTAGGGAGCAAACTCCTGGAGATGTGGGATAGATGGAAGGAGAGAAGTAGAGATCACTTCCTACAATTAAAGTTGTCCACTTCTGGAAGGGGCTTCCTTGGGAAGCAATGGATTCTTCCACAAATACACACTGGATATCTTCAAGCAAAGACTGGTTTGGGAACTGCTTTCTGGGTCACTTTGGAGAAGATTACCTCTGAGGTCTTTCCAGATCTGAGCTTCCTGGAAAGAAATGTCCCTTGTCTACTTCTTTGGAGTCTGGATGATGTCATGACCTAAAGAGGGCCAAGTCAATATTTCTCTTTGGATCAAGGTGTGCCCCTCTCAGCTAGCAAAGGACAGAGAAGGTGGAGGAGATCCCATCAGCTAAGGGACAGGTTCCAAATGGCTTCCTAGACTTTGTCCCAAGATAGAGTTTAAAGAGGAGAAAATCTGGGAGAAACCATCAGACAGACACCCATGCCCACAACCCTTCCCTCTGCCTAGCTCACTATCCACCACAGGCTGGGATGTGCCTCTCTGTAGATGACTCAGCCTTGAGGATGGAAAGGGACACTTGGGGAGAGACAGTATTGGAAAGACAGGGAAGGAGAGAGAGAGAAAAGCAGGTCACATCCCGAGATCAGAGAACTACAATTCCACTATCATTTGTTATTTGCTTGTTTTCTTCAGTGGGGTATGAAGGAAGATAACAAGAAAAGTGAAATAAGGATACAGTTCTCAAAAGAAAAAATGAGAACAGAAGGAATCCTGAACAAACTGGACAGCTTTGAAAGTTACATATTGTATTTGTTATATAATTTTTTCTAAAAAAAAAAAACAAGCTCTACATAATAGAAATGAGCTTTTTATGTATATTCTTCTTCCATTTTACAATATATGTGAAAATACTCATTTTATTTGTTTTTTGTTAAATCAAAATTATTTAAAAATAAAATGGAGATTTTTTTTTAAAAAAAAGATATAGTTCTTTTTGTCCAAAAACAGCTGTACTAGGATGGGATGGAAGGGAGAAAGAAATGGAAGGGAAGGGCATTTGGGGGAACAGATCAATGGCATCAGAAATCTAATGACTTGCCCAAAATTGAGCTCTTTATGCTCCAAACAATTAGTATTGCTGGGCCCTGGCCCAAGAAACCCCTCATGGACAAAATCGAAGAATTGGAAAGACCTCAGAGGACATCTAGTCCAATTCACACCTAAAAAGGAATTCCCCCTACTATCCCCAACAAATGGTCATCCAGTTCTATTAAAGATCTCATATGATGGAGAACCTACTACTTCTTTTTATTTAACAAAAGCTCTAATGTTTTCCCCTTAAAATTTCTCTGAATCTTTATCACCACCATCCCTTTATCCAATGATTATAACAACATCAGCACATTTATAAAACTTTACAATTTATAAAAGGCAGTCATTTGAAAACAACTGGCAAGGCAGGTAGCACAAGTAAGTAGTATTACCCCATTTTATATATGTTGAAACCAAGGTTCTAAAAATCCTAGTGACATGCCCATGGACATACCTGGGGAGAGAGTCACTGGGCCTCTCATTAAAGAAGGGAGTGACAGTCCCCATCACATCCTTTTTCTCCCACTTGAGAAGCTGGGGAATGCTCCACTGGAATCTTGAGCTCAGTCCCTATTTACTTTATGGATCAGTAAAGATGGTTATTTGGACTAATCTACATACATACACACACACACACACACATATACATACATACACAGAGCTCCAGGGAAGATGGTTCCTTTTATTTAAAAGAAAATATATATATATATTAATGTATTTTCTTTGGGGATCTGTTACATTTTCCTCAATATGCTTCCCTTTTTCACCTCCTAAAGAGTCATCCATTATAACAAAGAATTTTTTTTAAAAAGAAAGAAAGCGGGGACAGGGACCTGCAAAACCAATCATTCTGACAATATGTGTCATGCTACACTACCAAGGACCCCACCTCTGCAAAGGAATGGCAGGAGTAATTTCTCAGATCTTTTCTCAGGGACCACCCTTGTGTTTTGTCACTTGCAAACTTCCTTTTAATTTGTATTATGATGGTAGTTCTGTCCATTTACAATGCTGTTGTCATCTATAGTTTTCTTCGATTTCCCTGCATCCAGTTCACATAAATTTTCCATGCTTCTCTGAGTCCACCATATTCACTACATGTTTCTTTCAGGTTCATGGGAACTTTCCAAAGGGTATCTGCCCTTTTTGAGCCAAGCACAAAGCTTAGCTATCCCCTTTTTGGCCCAAACTCAGCCCTTCTACCCACGAGTGCCCTGGGGAAGGACAAGAGCCCTGCCTAGTCCCTTCGTTCTGCCTAAAAATATCCCCAGGATCCGAGGTGATCAGGTAGACCCAGGCTCTCCATCCCAGGCCACGGCGATGGAGCTTCAGAGCCGGAAACACTGGATTTGTGAGTGACCTTCCTCCCCCATACAGCTGCAGATGGCTGAATCAGACAGCTGCCCCAATTTCACACCCACTGATTACAAGTATACCCACCCCCAGATGACTTCTTCCAGCAGGCTTCCTGTAGAAGGCACACCTGAGCCCCTGCAAAGGGCGTGGCCAGTCCGGACTTATCCCCAGTTGTGCTGGAACGAGGCTGAAAAGTGAGTGCTCATTTATGGAGGGACGGACAAACACTAGTGCTGGATCTTTTGAGCATGGAAGAAGTCCCTGAATGAACTGTCCCTGATTATTCTTAACAGGCTTCCTGGAGGAGAAGGAACATTCCTCTGCAGACTCTAGAACTACAGACACAGAAGGGCGGACTTAGCCCTGGATTTCCACCCCTTCCTTTCTAAGATTGGTCCTTTGTGGGTTACCTGCAGTAGCTCCACCTCCTTAAGATGAAGGGAATTGGGTAAAGTCGGGGATTTGAAATTTGTCCTAAGCCAAACTTTAGTGGTAGGGGTGACAGTCAATGAAACCACCTGATTTTCTTTCTTATTTTCCCAGGCAATCACACAGTTCAAGGTCTCACAGCTAGTAAGTGTCAAGTGTCTGAAGCCATATTTGAACTCAGGTCTTCCTTACTCCAGTGCTGGAGCTCTACTTACTGCACCATCTAACTGTCTTGTGGTTTCTTTTCTAAACAAAACACAAATAACTTTGGACCACCCACTCCTCTGCCTGGTCCATATACTTGCTCCCTCCATCTCTATGGATAACTGAGAGCTGCCAACATTTGGGTGGGAGAATTTCCAGGCCACAATCCAATTACTTTCTGCCTACACAAGTTCACCATCATCCCTCACTCTTGTTGCCTGTCCTTCATATTCAAAGAGTTCTGGTTACTCTAGGAAAACAGGAGAAAGGGAGGAAGAGGAAGGCTGAGAGACTATATGAGGAGGCAGAGGGAAATATACTATATTTGGAGTCAAAGGGCCCTCCTACCAACATAGGCTCTTCTCCTTAATGCCTACATAGACAAACTTCCTCTCTCTGGATTTCACTTTATTTCAAGCACTTTTAAGGCACCTACTACATTTAAGATAGTTTTAGGAAATTGGGGGATATAAAGGTAATGGAATATTATCGTTCTATGAGAAATGATGAGCAGGCTAATTTCAGAAAAGCCTAGAAAAAATTACATAACTGATGTTGAGTGAGGTGAGGAGAACCAGGATTACACTGTACACAGCAACATTGTTTGAAGATCATCTTTGATAGACTTAGCTCTTCTCAGCAATATAAGGCTTTAAGACAATTCCAAAAGACTAGTGATGGAAAATGCTATCCACATACAGAAAAAGAACCATGGAATCTGAATGCAAATAGATGCATACTATTTTCACTTTTTAAAATTTTTTTCTTGTTGTTTTTCCCTTTTGTTCTGATTCTTCTTTCACAACTGACTAATGTGGAAATATGTTTAATATGATTGTACACATATAGCTAATATCAGATTGCTTGCTGTATTGAGGAAGGGGGAGGAAAAGAGAAAGGGAGGAAGGAAAAATGGAAAACAAAATCTTATAAAAGTAAATATTAAAAACTGTATTTACATGTAATTGGAAAAAATAAATCACTCAAGTAAAAAGAAAAGACACTATTAGACATTAGGGATTCAAAGCCAAAAACAAATAAAAAGAAAAATATAGCCTTGCCTTATTCTATTGGGCTGATACAAATGGTAAGATAAGTACCTACAAGATTATTTGAAGGAGCCCAAACACTCACTAAGGAGATTAAGTTATCTTCTGAACCTTGAAGGACAGTGTGAATTATAAAAATGAGAGGTGAAGGAATGTAGTCCAGAAAGAGCTCAGCAGCCTGTGCAAAGACACCAGGGCAGGAAATGGGCTGTCGAGTTCCAGGGACAGCCAGCCCTAGTAGGTCAGCTTGGCTAGAACACAGTTTATAAGTGGGAGGGAGAAACAGAAAGGCTGGAATAGACATTGTTAAAGGGCCTTAATTACCAAGATGAGGGATTTCTGTTTGAGCCATTTAGGCAACTGTGGATTAGGGAAGGGAGAAATTAGAAACAAGGAGACCAATTAGAAGGCTGCAGCTAGAGTCCAAATAAGAGGTGATGGAGGTTTTGAAGTAGGGGGATGGTCATGTGAGAAATAAAATTACAGAATCATCAATTAGATCTATGAGAGAGTTTCCAGGATCATCTAATCCTATTTCTTCTTGTATAGAAGAAGAAACTGAAGGCACAAGAGGCTAAGTCATTTGCCTAAGGTCAGATGGATAATAATCAATAAACATTTATCAAGTACCTACTCCATGCTAAGCACTGATGGTACAAAAAGAAGCAAAAACCAATCCCTGTCCTCAGAGAGATTATAAGCAAAAGACAGAACCAATATTTGGAATGAAGGCCTTTGAACCCAGATGAATATCACTGCGCCATGCTGCTTCTCAGCAGAAATACAGGAGAAGGTGTGGATACCTCTACAAGGTGCTGAAACTGAATGGATGGGGTGAGGAGCCTGGGATAGAGAGGTAAGGAGAATAAAGTGTTGAGGATACTCTAAATTTTCTAATTCAGGTCACTGAGAGGATGGGCAGAAATAAGGCAGATGGGAGGATAGCCAGGTTTCAGGAGGATAATGAGTTCCATTCTGAACATATTGAAAAAATGCAAAATGGGGTGTTGCACTAGATGGTCTCTAACTCAAGCTCCAAATCTCTCTGCCCTACCTCCCTATCCCCAAGGCACAGGTGGGTGAACCACTGCCCACAGTTTCATAGGTGGGACTGAGGAACTGAGAAACTAGCTATATCCATCCACCCACCTACCTGCCCAGAAGTAGAGGTCCACACCTGGACACTCCTTTCCAGGAGCCTGAGGAGAGGTCCGACAGGCGGGAGGAGGACCAAGAGAAGGAAGTGAAAGTCATTAAAGGAAAGAATATGTAGCAGGAGAGGGAGGGTGAATGTTAAGAAAGGTCAAGGAAGGTGAAGACTGAGAAAAAGCCATTCCAATATATTGAATAAGAGCTGACCTTTGAGTGAGCAGTTTTAGGAGAATGGTGGAGGCAGTAGCCAAAATGCTAGGGGTGGAAGGGATGATCAAGTAATGAAAATGTGAAGGTTGTGAAGGGTAGAATGGTCTTGAAGCAGGAGCTAGAAGAAACCTGAGCACCCTTCATTTGCATCAGAGAAGGAACCACTAGGTAGAGATTAAAGGGTGTGTGTGAGAGAGAGAAACAGAGACAAAGACAAAAAAAGACTTAAAGACAGAGGGAAAGATACAGAGAAGGGAGAGAGATAGAGTAAGAGAGACGGGGGAGGGAAGAGGGAGGAGAAAAGAGGGAAGAGAGGGAGGAAGAAAGGGAGGGAAGAAAAAGAAGAGAGAAAGATACAGACTGACAGAGAGACAGAGAGGCGAGATAGACAGTCAGATAGGGAGACAGACAGACAGGGAGACAGAAGGAGGGAGACAACAGACAGGAGGAGGGAGATAGGAGGGAGGGAGGGAGAGATAGAGAGAGAGAAAGATAGAAACAGAGGGAGACAGAGAGAGAGAATAAATTCCAAGAGACTGGAGAGAACAGGATGAAAGGACTAGTAGAGGAACAAGTAAAAGGGCCACCTTACCTACCAAGACTGGAGTAAAGAAGAGAAAATGAATGAAAATGTAGAGTTTTTGAAGATGAGAAAGGGGTAGCTGAGAGAGTTCACAATGGATAGACCAAGTCTTCCTAGTAAACCAAAAGAAAAGGTTACCTGCTAAGAGCAGGGCAGGGTTGGGGAGGGACAAGAAACTAGGTGTGGTGGTATAAGCCTTTAATCCCTGCTGTGGGAAATCGAGGGGTAGTGGATGGCTTCAGCTTGAGAGTTCTGAATAGCAGTGAGAACTAAACAATCAATCAGGTGTTTACATTAAGTCTGGCCCCAATATTGTGAGCCCGGAGGACAGGGGACACCAAGCTCCCTAAAGAAAGATAAACCAGTCCTTCTTAGAAACAGGTCAAAGCTCACATGCTGATCAGCTGTGGGATTGGCCTGTGAGGGGCCACTATGCTTATAGACCGGAAAAGATGGGGAAGACCCAGTCACAATTTTTTTTTTATTTAAAAATAATTTTATTTGAAAAAAAATAAAAGTTGGACAGGAGTGTGATCGGAGACTTGAGGAAAAGAGGAGAAAATCCAAAATCATCACTAATGAAAATAGGATTGAGAATCTATCAAAGATAAATAAAAGAATTGCCCTACATAGGGGAGGACACAGTTATAATGGTCCCAGTCAACAGAGTTTTGTGACTTCTAGCAGAAATCAGTGGTTTCCTTGGGCATCAAAGAATGGTAGAAAATGACCCAAGATTAAGGAACAGCAGATGAGCAGACCAAGGGACATGAAGGTCTATGTCCTGTTGAATTGGTTGACTATGGGTCAAAATTATGAAGGGAAGGAAATGAGACAAATCCCAAGAAGAGAACTGGGAAAACAGAGAGAGAAACAAGTGGTGGTCACTCTGAAAGGAAAAGCAGGTTTAGGAGGAGTGAAACAGTGGGAGAGGCAGTCATAGAAGGGCAGGAGATTACGATCAGAGAGAAGAATATCAAAGTTCTGGATCATGAAGGTGGAACAGTTTTGGGTAATAATGAGGTCCAAAGTATGTCCACCATTGTAGGTAGCTGAAGCAGAGCAGGGACAGATCTCACCAGAGTTTAGCAAGATGATGAATTGGGATGCCATTGCATCAGAAGGGCTTTCCTGTATAGAATATAGGTTTCTGCAAAATAGGGATTGTTTAATCCTACTGCCTAGCACTGTGTATGGCACATAGAAAATGTGCTTAAGATATGCTTGTTGGTTGCTTAATTGATTGGAAGGGTCATTACATGAATACACCAGAATTAACTGGACTGTAACAGCAGAAGGACACATGTGCAAGGTATACAAAGATGAAAGGCAATGATTAATTGATCTATTTAACTATTGGATCAAGAATGACTGGGGGGTGGGGGTGGGGGGAGAGAAGAGGGGAAGGTGAGGTCAGAAGAGAACTGATGACTAGGGACAAAACAGAAAAGAATGAGGAAATAAAAGCCAGAATTAAGGATTAAGATATTCAAGGCAGTGGGAAAAAGGGAAGGACCAGAGATTTTTATCAGAGAAAGGGTTTTTAAAATTCTAGATAATGATGATGAAACAATTTCTGGTAATAATGACACATAAGGTATAATCACTCCTGTGGGTGGCTGAAGAAAAGTAGAAACAGATTGTGGCTGCTGAGGAGGCTGGTGAACCAGGAATCAAGGGTCTTTATTGCCAACATGACTTTTGAAATAACCAAATATGTAGGCAAGAATTGGGGTGGGGTGGAAGATTATGATCCTGGCACTGAATTCATTGAGAACTACAGTGATTTGAGTGCCAATAGATCATAGGATCTGGCCACGGTGATGATGGGATGATCAGATAACATGAATGTCAAGAGATTAAGTTAAAATCCTGGCTATACCATATACTACTTATATGACTCTAGGCAAGTCCTTAACCTTAAAATTCCTGGACCTCAGTTTCCTCAAGTGTAAAAAATAAGGAGAATTGGCTAGATGACTTCTGAGGCCCTCTCCAGACCTACAACCAGGATTTTGCCAGTACCCCAGGGCAGAGAAAAGAGAATAAAGAACCAATTTCTTTAGAAACATAGAGACAGTAACAAGAAATGAAGGTCCTTCACGTGAGAGAAAGCCAGGTTTTTCTGAGAGCTGAAAAGTAGAAGGGATGTTGGAGGAAGATGATGTAAGATGAGGAGGACTACTGAGGGGTCCTAAGAGAAGCCAAAAATCAAGATGAGGGCTGAGTTAATGGGTTTTGGGAGGTGAGCTGGGGTGTAGCTTTCAACCTTCAAAGACAGGCTTTCTGGGTCACAGAAATTAGATGATCAGGAGGAAAGGATTTACTTTCCCCACAGTATAGGATGGGAAGGGGAGGATCACAAAGTGAGAAGGTAAAACAGGCCAGGGTTCCAATGAGAGTGCTGTTGGAAGGGGCTTCTGAAAATCAAGGGATCATGCACTGAGAGCAGAAAAGGGCCTCAGATGTTAATTAGTCCAGTCTTTTCCTTTTTTTTTACATTTTTATTACTCTCTTGTTTTTCCATCACTTTTATTTTCAAATGCATCTTTCTCCCTCTTCAGCCCAGAAAGCCATTACTTGTAACAAAAAAGGAAAAAAAAAATTGGAAGAGGAGGCAATTCAATAAAACTAAGCAACACATCTAACAAGTCCAACAGAATATGAAATGTTTCAAACTCATAGTTCCTCCCTCCATGTAAAAAAAGGATGGGAGGTGGATTTTTTCATCTTTTCTTCCAAGACATGTCTCTAACCCTCTTGTTGAGGAAGGAAGGAAGGAAGAAAGGAAGGAGGGAAGAAAGGAAGGAGGGAGAGAGAGAAGAAGAGAGGGGAAGAAGGAAGGAAGGAAGAAACTGAGGTCCCAAGAGTAAGTTGTCTAACGGTACACAATAGTAAATAGCAGAGCCAAGATTCAAATATAGGTCTTCCTATTCTAAATCAATCATTGCAAAAGCATATATTATAATGCTTCCTATTATCTAGACTCCATGTGAATTCAGTACCAGAAAGGCAAATATAATGGGGACTGGCACATGCTCAGATAGTATCTACCCATTTGGAAGGGACTAGGTATCAGTTCAGTCATGATGATGGGTAATAAAAGTTCCTTGAAGAGATATTAGAGTATTTGTAAACATTCTGTAATTGGTTCTGGTATTCTAACAACATGGAAAATGGCAGCCCTTTTCACTGGTTTCAAAGCTAGAATTGATATTCTAGCAAAAGTCAGCCAATACCTTGGACATTCTTCTTGATTCTTCTCAATTGGTAAATCTCTACTCCTTATTCTACTCTTTTCCTGATGGCAACCAATAAGAGATGATGTTATAAGGGACTCTTTCTCAAAGTCAACATTGGCCCAGTGGCTATGGGCCATCACATTTTTGTTTTTGTTTTAAATGAAAAAAATGGATACTACATCTTTGTAAGTTTCAAAATGTCAGAAGATGAGATGAGTGGCCATCCAAGATTCCTGAATTTTAATCTATGTCAAATTTTGGTATTGTCCAAAATCTATTAGGACATAATCTTGGTGGAACCGTTGCTATGTGGGAACCAAATTTCAGCCCACTCTCTCCAGAGACCAAGATGGTATATAGGGGAGAATGTGTCCCTGAGATATTGAAGGGAAATACTTGTACTTTTGATGTTATTATATCTAGGAAGTAAATATCCCTTGGTAAAAGCTTCATGAAACAACAACAATAATAATCTAACATTTACAGAGTTCTATGTTCTAAGCACTGTGTTAGATGCTTTTCAATTATAATCAATGTTAGAAGGTTAAATAGAAGAGGGATTCAAATCACTGTTACTAACAGTTGGGGAACATAATCAGTGAGGATTCAAGCAAGTAACATTGGAAGAAATTCACTCCAAACTTTCATTGTCATCCTGATATCCTAAGGGGGCAATGTATGACCTTACCTCAAATGACCTAAGTCTAAATCTGGCTTTCTATTCCTTGTTCCACAATTTATGGGACTGGAGAGTAGACCCTTAAAGTCCAAGAGATTTCCAGGTTAGAGATTTTTTTAAATGGGAAAGAAGGGATCCTAGAAGTACTAGACTTCAAACTATACTATAAAACAGTAACCATTAAAACAATTTGGTAAATAGAAAAATAGATACATAGAAGAGATTAAGTACACAACATACAAAAGAAAAGGAACACAGTAGCCTACTGTTTTATAGACCCAAAGACCCCAGCTACTAGACTAAAGACTCACTGTTTTTTTAATTCCTGGGAAAGCTAGAAAACAGTCTAGTAGAAATTAAATAATATAGTGACCAATATTTTATACTATATATCAAGGTTAAGATCTAAATGGATACATGACATAGACATAAAGCATGACATAAGCAAATTAGAGGAACAAGAAAGAAATTATTTTAACATACTATAGTTAGAGGAAGAGTTCATGAAAAAACAGAATAGAGAAGATAACAGAAGACAAAATGGACCATTTTAATTATATAAAATTTATAAATGTTTGCATAAACAAAACCAATGCATCTAAGATTAGAAAGGAAACAGTTAACTGGGGAAAAATCTTTGCAGCAAGTTTCTTTAATAAAGGTCTCATATTCCAAGACAAATTTATAAGAACAAAAGCTGTTCCCTAATAAATAGATAAATGATCAAAGCATGTGCATAGAAAATTTTCAAAGAAAGAAAGCTAAGCTATCAACAAACATATGAAAAATGCTAATCACTAATAATAATGCAAATTACTAGCAATTAGAGAAATGCAAATTAAAGCATTTCTGACATTCCACCTCAGGACCATTAGATTGGCAAAGATGATTTAAAAAAAAAAAAAAAAAAAAAGGATGACAAAGGTTTGAAGAACTGAGGGAAAACAAATACATTAATGCACCACTGGTGGAACTGTGAATCGATACAGCCATTCTAGAAAGCAATTTGGAACCCCAAAATCCACTAAACTATGTGATTCAGTGATACCACTATGAGACCTATCCTCCATGAATATCAAAGAAAGAAGCAAAGGACTCACTTGGACATTATTAATAGAAGATCTTTTTTCAGTAGCAAATCCCTGGAAATTAAGGGAATGTCCCTCTATTGGAGAATGACTAAACAAATTATAAGAACATCATGGAATATTACTGAGCCTTAAGAAAGAATTAAAAGGATGATTTCAGAGATCATGAATGAACTGATGCAGAATGAAGTGAGCAGATATAGGAAAACAATGTACTATATACAATAACAAACGAAAACGTGGAAAGACTTGAGGACTCTGAATGCAGTGATTAACTACATACAGTTCTAGAGGATCAGTGATGAAGCATGCTACTCAATTCTTGACAGAGACAGACTCAAGATGTGGAAGAAGGGAAGGGGGGAAGGAAAGGAGGGAGGAAAGGAAAAAAGAAGTCATTGAGATGTCTTAAGCACAGAAGAAACAGATGAAAAGTCAGAAAGAATCAGATGATCAGGATAGCTTTAAAAGAAACAGATTGGAGAGAGCTAGCTAGGTAGGTAGGTAGGTAGTAGGTAGATAGATAGAGATATATATTTTAAAAGAAAAAAGGCCACATAAAATACAACAGAGATTTGCAGTTTCACATACAATTTTTCTGTTCTACTATGTATATAGAAATACCCATCTTATTTGATGTTTCTTAAGTTCAGAACGAAATGTTTTTAAATAATAAGGAAGCAGACTACAAAAGGAGATAATTTTATGAGTTATTAAAGAGAGACAGAAGCTTAAGTAGTTTTGTGGACCAAAAAAATATTTAAAAAGCAATGGCAGGCTGGTCTTCATTCATTCATTCTAGTTTAATACATTGTACCACCTCCATTTCAATGATCAGAGGATTACTTCTTGAACTTTAAAAGTTCAGAAGATCCAAAACAGTCTCCTTTTTCCCCAACTATATATGCTACATACTACAGGCAAGTTAATCACTGCTTTCAGAGTCCTCAAGTCTTTCCACGTTTTCGTTTGTTATTGTATATAGTACATTGTTTTCCTATACATGGCAATGCAAACTCTACAAAGAGATTTACATGTGGAAACCTTAACTAGCAACTAAAATAAATTACGTGAGTACCCCAGTCCCTCATTATTACTTCTAAAATTCCAAAGAAAACTGTAGTGGCTTTTCCTTCTAGACCCAGTAAGACTAGAAAAAGTAGCATTTATTAAATCAAATTCTCTTCTATTTTCCCTCAGTCGGAGGAGCTATTCCTTCTTCACCCCTAGATACTGTGAATAATTGGAAGTGTCAGAAATCAGCTGGGAAAACTTAGGTGAAAGTTGTACTATTGAGTCATAGCTTCCCAACATTGGCCCCTGTCCCAGGTCAGGGTCAGTTTAGCCCCAAAATTCACCCTTAGGTCAGGGACTGCATCCCTAGCTTGAGGCTAAGTCTTTCCGGATGCTTTACTTCTGATTTTCCTTTAAAGACAAGCTTTCCCTGGTTATGGTCAAGTAAGTCTGAGCTTGAAGGGATCCTGAGTCATGGTAGACTCATTGCTTAGTCTGTGTCTGCCTTTTTTTCCAACCCTGTTCCACCCAGGGGAAACTCATTCTTTTGTTGGAGCAAAGAAAAAGGTGTGATCTCAGCCAAAAGAATTTCTCTTGTCTGAATAAGGAAATGTGGCCCCAACCTCAAAGCCCCTCCTTCCTGGCTAAAAGGGAGAATTTGACTCCAGACGGGGCAGCCCCTAATCGGAAGGAGTTTGGGGCACACACAAGAAATTATTTAAGAACTTTGAGCTACAGTGGTTCAGATTTAGGGATATATGCCTATCTCTCAATTCATAAAATTCTAACCTCCATATCCCATATTTATATCTAGTTTTTAAGGTGGCTTTGGGGTCCCAGCAATGGGGCTTGATTCTAAATTACATCTATATCTATTATATCTTATTTTTATATGTTTATATTATTCTTATATATTATATGTATGTGTTTTATATACATTACATACATTTATATGCATATATTATATAGATACAGATATTGATTATAAATATATACATATATGTGTTTATATGAATATATTACATAAATATGTATAATATATACATACTTATATCTAATATATATATGTGTATGTGTATATAAATATAATAAATAGAGATATAAAACTAATATGGCTGGGCTTTACCAGGTATCATGGATGGGGGCACAATGCCTACTTTTCTATCTTGGAGAAAGGAGAAAAGGGAGACTCCAGGCCCCCCAGTAAGTCTGCACCAGGAAAATGAGTAGGCAGGGATGGGTCTACTAAAAAATTCTATTTTTCTAGACCAGGTTCAATACAGGCAAAGGAGTACATCAGGCTTTAGCCAGCCCAAAAGTGAGGAGCAGATAGAACTTTGGTCTCCTGAGCTACTTTCCACCCTTTGGGGGCCTTCCTCTTTGGGGAATCAATGAACAGGAAATGCTCACTCCATTCCAGGCCCTGAAGACAAAAATGGAACAGTTCCATTCTGTCAAGGAAAATAACATGTGACTATACAAGGAGATACAGATGAAATATAAAATAGACACACAAATGTTTGGGGAAGCAGAATTCTGGCAGGCAACCGAGGAGATAGGGATAGGTCTCAAAGAAAAAGGTGACAGAGCTGAAAATGAAGTAAGGGCTCATAAAGGAAGTAAGAGAGTCTATGAGGCAGGGGAAAGAAGGAGAGCCTTCTAGGTGTCAGGGACCCCCATCCTAAATGCACAGAGACAGGAGATGTATGAGAGGAACAAGGTCAGCTGGGCTATACCATCCTGTGCTAGAAGGAGAATATCAAACAATGGGCTTGGGAAGAGGTAGACTTTTCTGGACTCTTTTGGAAGAAAGCACATTCTAGAGCTCCCATGTCCTCCCCAAATGAATTTGCTTCAGATTCCAGAAGTCCCGGTTATGGCTCTGAGAACATTGTGATGGTGAAGTTGGTCCTTCTCTATGGAATTATGGGAACACAGGTGGGAAAAAAATGGAGAAAAATAATGGATACCTGTCTAAAGTAGTACATCTGCAGGCAAAGATACATGTGCATGTCTTATTTCACATACATATGAATATATTTACCAGGAAATGTCGGTGTTCAGGAATATTTGTTTATTATTACCTGGCAACCCAGTGACTCAGACCAGGGCTTCTTAAACTTTTTCCACTCTTGGCCCCTTTTCACCCAAGAAATTTTTGCCTGGGTATATAGATATATAAAATAGTTATACAAATCAAACATCTAGTAATAATATATCAGAAGAAAATTTATTTTAAAATAATTCTTTGGTATACATATAATTTTGTCATTTATTAAAGGTGAGAGCAAATTTGCGTACTAATGAGATGGATGTGCTTATTTATTTTTACATAAAGAATTAAATCTTAGCAGAATATTTGATACTTTTTACTGTTGTCAAATTTTTCAAGACCCAAATAGTCAGTTATTTCAAACCCCATGTGGGGTTGAAAACGCTTTGACCTAGTGGATAGACAAGTGGATAAGTTCAAATCCATTATCAGACATTAGCTATCTGGGTAATTCTGAGTAAATCATTTATCTTTTCTTGGCTTCAATTTTTTCATCTATAAAATGGGGGTAATCAGAGCGCCTAGGGTCATTATGAAGATCAAATTGAGATAACAAAGGCTCTTGCAAACTTTAAAGCACTTTATACATATTTATATCTAATACCTATATGTATATATGACATATATGTATGTGTATATAATATAATAAATATAGATGGATATAAATATAGATATAAAACTAATATGGCTGGGCTTTTAGCCTTATTGGATAAGAATAGGGCCAGATCATGTGATCACTGGGGAATGAGGAGATACTCTCCCTAAACAAATTGGGAAGCATTTGCTTAGTGCACGGTGACCTGTGAATCTAGACTTTGTATTCCCCAAAATTTTGCTGCCTCCCTCCTTCCCTGACTCATCTGAGTCTCAGACACGTGTACCTGCCTGCTTCATCCCTGTGCTTCTGGCCCCAGTCTCCATAGTTTAAAGAGGAAAAACCCCAAGATCAGCACAGTTTGTTAGTACAGTCATAAAGTCCAAAACTGTGTCTGGGTGGGGTTGTAGATGCTACCCTGATGGAGTTAGGTTTGAGTACTCTAAGAAGGAACGAGTCTTGAGTAATCCCCAGTCCCACACAATTCATCCTCTCCAGGCAGCATCCCCACAAATTCTCGGAGAGCAGCCCCTCTCTACCACCAGAGAATTCCCAGTCTTACTGGTCTCCCCAGCCTCCTGGTCTCACCATCATTCCTCTGCTGACTGTCTCCCATTATTTTTGAGTTTGTCCAGAAACAGATGGTTTCCAAAAGGCTTTTCAGATTCCCTTACAGGGAATCATGCTCTCTCCTGCTGTGCTAAATAGAGATTGGGGGTTCCTTAGAATATCGAGTAACTGTGACTATCTTGTACCTACATTTGTTTTTACATATTTTCACCAGGATTAGAATGTGAGATCCTTGAAGGTAAGGGCTGTGTTTGCCTTTCTTTGTATCCCATAGCTCCAAATAAACACTTAATTTTAAAAGGCTTATTGATAGACTAATATTTGAATTGGACAGTCACTTGGGAATTGGATGCCACGATGTTTCATTCTTGATTCCATTCATTGGGAAAATACTGTTTGATTATGGGATCAGGAAACATAGGTTGGAGCATTCCTGTGACCTTGACCTTGCCCTTGTCAACTCCTGGCCAAAGAACACATTATATTTACTTTTCTGCAGACATACATGCTGTAATCCCCAAACATAAGCTCCTTGAGGAAAAGGACTTTTTTGTCACTATATATCCCCAGCACCTGGTCCTTTTTGCTTAATAGCATATGAGTTGACTTGTGTTGAATGTTATTGAATGCAACAGGCCTGGACAGCTTCTTTAGGCCCCAAGTCTTGGCAAAGCTGGGATTTTGGCCCCATTAGGGACCAAGAACAGTTCTCCAGTGTGCTGGAAACTACCCTGAAGACACCGCTCCCTCCTGGGAAAGAGCCGCACCCAGGCTGGGCCCTTCTTCTAGACACAGAGTTTAGTTGATAAGAAAAACAAAACAACTTTCCAAATTCTTGGGAGTTCTCTTCCTCCAAGTCCTGAAATCTGGGGGGCAGAGGCTGACTCATCCCCACCTCCTCAGCTTGCTCCCGGGTCTGCATCTTCTGAGATATGTCTGGGACTTTTCTTCAACCTCCTCCCTAGTTTGCCCATCAATCCCTGATTGATTTGTAACCTCAAACACAGAGTTTTATTCTGGGCAGGAGAAGGCTGCTAGGAAGAAAGACAGTTCTGGGCTCTGTGAGGTTCTCAAGCCTCCCAGAACTTCCTGATTTCCAAACATAAAGTGTCTTTCCCTCAAGAGAAGAAAGACTAGAAATAAGTTTGTGTAGATTCTCCTTTTCCCCCATCTCAATCCAATCAAGGAAATTTGCCTCCATCTCAGAGAACCCCTAAAATATCCCAGAGAGCCCTCAAGAGAAAGGCAAAAGTCCATGACCTCTGAGAACCCCCAACGTGAGGGGGAGATACTGCCGCACCCTTGGGGAGTCTTTGTCTTAGGGGGAAAGAAAGCTTCCAGGTCACAAGTTAGTATTTATGTGGGTGTTGAGGATGTAGAGGGACTCCTCAAAGGTGTGTGACAATAGGAGGAGGCCTGGAGCAAAGGGTGGGACCCTGATGAGTGAGGTCAAGATATGGGGGTGAGTGGGCCTCCCTTCTTAGAACAGATCCACACCCAGAACTGGGACTATGGGGAGTGGGAGGGTGACCTCTCAATGCTCCCTGATTCTAGGTATATCTGACTCGTTGGGTCTTCCTAGGGTCTATTCAAAGAGCCATTCAGCTCCCTGCTACTCCTGTCTGGGGCTGTGTTTGGGGGAGATCCGGATACTTCTTCCAGAAGAGTCCTGAAGGTTACTAAGATTAGGAAGAAGCCAGACTTCCACATGCACTAAGGAATTGGGTCCCCATTCCTCCCCAGAGGAAGTTACATTTCTGACCTGGGGATGGGATAAGGAAGGAGTGGGACCTGGGCATGGGGAAAAGCTAGGACCCAGATTCTCAGGTCTCCCAGTGTTTCTGGACTCCCAAACACAGCTATTTTTGCTTAAGATAAGAATGAGAACTAGAGCCTTCTGCATTCTGCCCACCCCCTGGAAGCCCCTGTCAAGTCAAATCAAGAAGTAAGGCACTGTGCTAAATACATTTCTCAAGAAACTAACATTCAAATGTTAAATCAGGCTGATTCTTCAGCTTCCTGAAGTAGGGACAGGGTCTCTCTTCCACCTTCCAAGTTGCAGCTGGCTGTACCCCATACCTGGAATGCTCTCTCTCCTCACCCCTTTCTCCTAGCAATCCTGGTCTCCTTCAAGACCTCAAATCCTACTTCTCTCAAGCCCTCCCACTATTAATACTTTTTCTCTGAAAATACCTTCACCTTACTCTGAATATATCTACTATATACATAATTTTAAAAGTGAGTTCCTTAAAGGCAGGGACTGTTTTTCTCTTTCTTTATATTCCCAGCACTTAACACAGTGCCTCATTCACAGGAAGAACTTAATAAATGCTGGCGGATATTTCTATTCTGGCTTCTCCTTTGGGGGCATTTAGCCTGGGCAACAATTTCTCCAATTTTGATATTTTAGGGAGTCCCTGATTTTGGTGCACCAAGATGGATGGCAGCCCCTGAATGTCTTGGAGAGTTGCTGTGGTTGAACAATCCATCTTGCTGCAGCCTCTTTGGATTTGGCTCAGCTGATCCTGTGGGACAGGTAGGAGTCTCAACCCCATCCTTTCCCAAGATTTTCCAGTTTGCTAATATGTGCCAACACTTGCCTTAGGAAAGGAAAGCCCAGGTTACCACCCTGGCATGACAAGGCATCAGAAAAGGGCTTTAGGAGAGGCTCAAAGAAGAGGTCCACAATCACAAATCTTTTGTAGTGACTTTTATGCACAGAAATACCAAGTTTAGGTAACTTTAGATAATTGTCTTCACAGGCCTTCAAGGATAAGATGCAAACACACACACAATTTCAATACAAGTTCTATTTTCAAGAAACACTTAGGAAATTCTTATTTACATCAGGCATTGTGGGGTTGTATGGGGTGGAGATCAAGGAGTCTTGAAGGTTACTAATTGCTAGGGAGACAAAGACAAAAAAAAAAAAAAAATATTCCCTGACCTCAAGAAGCTTACATTCTAGGGGAGGGTCCAGGTGGAAGGAAGAGAATAGCATTACATTGACAAATATATTATTATAATCATTTATTAAGTATTTTCAATATTCTGGGGACTAAGTAAGCACTTTATAAATACTATCTCATTTGATCTTCTTTAACTTCATTTTACCATTGAGGAACTGAATAACAGTTGAGAAAACAGAAATAAACAGGTTAAGTTACTTAGAATCACACAGATTTGTTGCTATTGTTCAGTCATTTTTCAGTTATTTCCAACTCTTCATGATCCCATTTGAAGCTTTCTTAGCAAAGATACTAGAGTGGTTTGCCATTTCCAACTCTTCATGATCCCATTTAGAGTTTTCTTACCAAAGATACTAGAGTGGTTTGCCATTTTCTTCTCCAGTTATTTTCCAAATAAGGAAATTGAAGTAAACAAGATTAAGTCATTTTCCCAGGGTCACACAGCTAGTAAAAATCTAAAGTTGGATTTAAATTTGGTTCTTTCTGACTCCAGGCCCAGAGCGCTAATCACTGTAGCACCTAGCTGCTTCATTATTTTTTTTATTTTTCTCTTGTTATTATTTGAACCTGCTCTTTCATTGATATGGGGAACTCCAAATGAGAAAAATTGTATCAGTCAGATGAGCAAATTACAAGCCATCATTTGGGTGGTAGAGGCTAACAACTTTGGGGACAGGAATGGCATCTAAATGTCTTTAAGGGAGCAAGGTTTCTTAAAGGAAGAGAAATAAGTAAAAGTATTCCATGCTTTGCTGGATGAAGAAATGGGAGAGATGTTGTTTTTGCCCTTTCTTTTCTAAGAGGTACCAGTAACATCATGGGGTAATATTCTGACTTGAAGATGACCTGGAGGCAGAATTGCACAAAGGTCAGCCTTACTTTCCCAAAAACATCAAAATCCAGTGGAAACACAAAAATCAGGCTGGTGATGGAGCAGGATACATCTTCCATGTCTGATCAAGCTTTAAGAGCTCACAGATCCCACTTCAGCTGCGTTCATAGCTGTGGGAAGAAATTATTCTCATCTGCCTATTCTACCAGGGAAATTCTTCACATGCTTGGGAGTAGGAACACACTTCCCTCCACCCCCAACTCAGTGATGGGTTTAAGGTCCATCTGTTATCTTCAACCTGGCTTCAGCTGGGAGATTGATAAGTGGGTTAGACTAGAACAAAACTAAGCTTAAGTAAGAGTTTAATAAATACTGGCTGACCCCAACCAGGTCCCATCATACTGCTATTAGGCATGAGCCTAGTGGAAAAGGAAGGGAATTTAGAGGGAAAAAAACCTTCCCCTCCCACATTTCTACTCTTCAGCCTCACACCAAGTGTATGAGATGCAGGTGGTCCCCACCCTGCCAGACAGGATGCAGTTCAGGATTTCAGCACCTGAAATCTTCCTAGCCCCAGAGGCAGTCCACACAGCTTTTCCATTTGTTGGCACTTCATTTGTTTAATGATTCCAAATTATGTTGGGAAAGAAAATGCTGTCCTTTGTTATAATACATTTAATTGCCACTTCTTTCCCTTCCCAAATCTCTAATTTAGTGCTGAAAGAACGAAAAAATATCATATTTTAGAAAGAAAAATAAACACTCAGGAGGAACATGGCCAAATATTTAAAGGGCTGCCATGCAGAAGAATGATTACAATTTTTCTGTTTAGTCCCAAAGAGGATGGGTTCAAATTCTGCTTCTGATACATTCTAGAATATGATTTGGAATTATGCTCCAGCAATCATTAACCTGTGCATAAGCACATAAGAAATGATAGAATGACTAGGTTTATAGCTCCAAAGAGAGGAAAAGACCTTTATATACAAAAATATTCATAGCAGCTCCTTTTGTAGCCAGAGACACCCGGAAACTCATCAGGATATGGCTGAACAAATGAAGGAATGCTAGTATGCTATAAGAAATGACCAAAAAAGATGGTTTCAGAGAAACCTGGGAAAGCTTATATAACAGATACAGACTAAAGTAAGAAAAAGAAAGAAGTTCATACTAATAACAATATTGTAAAAAAAAAACAAATTTGAAATACTTATGAACACTGACATAATGAGCAGCCATGATTTTAGAGAACCGAATGAAAAAGGTTAACTATCTCTAAACAGAGGCAATTGACTCAATGTGAAGAATGAAATATATTTTTGAAAACTTACAATATGGGAATTTGTTTGCTTGTAGATTTTATAGATGTGTCTTTTGTTTGCTTATATATTTGCTACAATAAGTTTTTTTAGTGTTTTTCTTTTACTTTATTTCAGTAGGAGGAGGGAGAGAGATTAAATCTTGAGAAGTCATTTCTCTCTAGACCTCAGTTTCCTCACCTGGAAAATGAAGGGGTCAGGCTAAATGATCTCTGAGGTCCCTTCATCTCATGGAAGTCTATGGACTTGATCCTATCAACAAGAAGCAAGGGGTAGACATCAAAGAGAGGCAGATTTTGGCTAAATTTGAGGAAGAATTTTTCAACTAAAACTGTCAGAAACTGGGAAAGAGTTGTGGGAACTGTATATAATAAGGTCAGCAGAACTGGAAGAACAATTCACACAATGATGCTGATGATACAAGTAAAGGAAAAAGATATTAAAAACTTTCAAAACTCTCATCAATGCAGCCATCACTCACGATTTCAAGAGACCAGTCATGCAATATAAACTGGTGAGCAGAAGACAGAAGGCATATACCAATGTCCTGATTTGTTTTACTCCACCATTTTTATTTGTTATAAGAAGAGGGTCCTAAAGAAGTAGGTGAGTCAAGCATCAATCAATCAATCAATTAATTAAGTTAGCATTTATATGGCACTTGTAGGATTATAAAATATTTTATATACCATTTCATTTGATCCCCATAATAACCCTGTAAAGTAAGGGCTATCCTTGTCTCCATTTTACATCAAAGAAAACTGAAGCAAAAAAAGTTAAGTGGCTTGCCCAGGATCATCTAGCTAGTATCTAACTCAATATCGGAACTCACACCTACCTGACTCCAAGTTTGTTTATATAACTCCCCTGTAATGTTGAAAGAAAGAGAAAGCAAGGGGAAAAAAAGAAAATTAGGAGGAAGGAAGGGCGGAAAGAAAGAAGGAAGAGAGGGAGAGAGGGAGGGAAGGAAGAAAGAAGGGAGGGAGAGAGGGAGGGAAGGAAGAAAGAAGGGAGGGAGAGAGGGAGGAAGGGAAGAAGGAAGGGAGGTAGGAAGGAAGGAAGGAAGGAAGGAAGGAAGGAAGAAGGAAGGAAGGAAGGAAGGAAGAAGGAAGGAAGGAAGGAAGAAGGAAGGAAGGAAGAAGGAAGGAAGGAAGGAAGAAGGAAGGAAAGAAGGAAGAAAGAAGGAAGGAAGGAAAGAAGGAAGAATAAAAAGAAAGGAGTGAGGGAGGAAAGAAAGAAGAAAAGAAAGGAAGCGAGAGAGGAAAGAAAGAAGAAGGAAGGAAGGAGGAAGGGAGGAATGGAGGAAGAAAAAAAAGAAAGAGGGTGGGAAGAAGGAAAGAAGGAAGGGAGGAAGGAGGAGAGGAAGGAAAGGAGGAAAATAAGAAGGAAGGTAGGAAGGGAGGTGGTAGAAAGAAGGAGGGAAGAAGGGAGGGAGTAAGGGAGAGAGGTAAATCAATAAAACATCTTCACTAAAATAAAAAATAAAAAATAGAAATGTCCAGCAGTGAAATGAGCTGCCTCTGGAGGATAGTTATGAATTCCTTGAAATTCTTGGAGCTCTTTAAGGAAGAAGGTGAATAGTTTCTTATTGGGGCTATTAAAAAGATTCTTGCCCTACAAGAGAAGAAAGTTGAAGTAGATTTTTTTCTGACATCTTCCCCCACTCTGAGATTGGGGATGCTGATCTCTTGGCTCCAGAGCCTTAATAGAGCTAGTCCATCAGAATTGATGAGAAGGGACCAGATGAAGGGAAGAATCTAGGCTGGAGGTCCAGACTTTTGGGTTACACTCATTTCTCCCCACCTCATCTCATGCCTTCCCTCCATGGCTGTGGAACTCAGTATCTCCTGGCACTCCTCAGGGTGGGAGGGACTGAGGCCTCCAAGCATTGCCAAGTAGTGGTAAAGGAAGTTTGAGTGAGGCATTTTCCCAAGGTAACACAGAAGGAAGGAGGGAAGGAACATAGATAAACTGTTCTCAGCTCTCTCCTCCCTCTACCTCCCAGGGCCCAACTTTGGTAGGAGAGGTGGGCTAAGACCACCACAGAAACTTCTCTCCCAAGCATCCATGGGAAGAGACCTCAGGCTGACCTGACGGTGGGACAGAGAGGAAGGACTCTCCCAGAAGCAACAAGCTGTATTGGAGCGTGGAGGTGTGTAAGAAGAGGAGGGTCTGTTTGTTCCAGAGGTGGAAGCAGTAAGAGTGTGAGACACTAGGTCCCTAATGGAGATGCTTTGAGATAGAGAGAAGAGGGAGAAGTTGCCCAGGTGTAATTATTACCTGTAATTATTTCTAATTACTTTGATTCTGGAGCAATGCTGGCTCAGTTCCCTAGAGTCAAAGCAGAAAAGCCTGCCGAATATCCCTAACCATCTCTCCCAAGAAAGAACATAACCTGGACACAAGTCTTCCTCAGTGTCCACAAAGATGGCTGCACTAGCCATCCCTCCCCTAACCCCTACAGAAGTCCCAAGTCAAGTCAAACATCATCTTTCCCATTCACTCCCTCTGAGCCTTGGGACCCCAAAGGGTGCCAACCACAACTCCTTAGAGGAAAAAAGTTGGACTGAAGCCCTGCCCTACCCCACCCTCCATTGTGCCAGAGAACTGTGACTAAGTTCAAGGCCTGGCAGGGGGCTCATTTCAGGAAAAAAATGCCTCTGTCCACAACCTTTGAACCTCACAATCTTAAGTAGGTGAAGAGTTGTAAAGCACTTCTATGAAACTAAAATCTCTGGGCGGGAAACTATGAAGATATTGCCATGAGACTCTGGAAAAGGCTCAGAAATTTAAATAGAAGGAAAAATGCAGAAAGCCAGCTTGATCATGCAAGATCAGGTCACAGGAAGGACCTGGAAGGATTCCTGAAGAAAGAGCTGAAGACCCCTGAAAGAGGGAGTGGGAACACCCTGAGAGAAAACCCAGCCTGATCCCTAAGGAACCCCAGAATAAAGGGCTTGAAGCCCCTGGGATAGCTTGGCTCAAATGGAGGAAAAGAAGCAGCAAGTACCAAAGCCAGCACTTGAAAAAGCAATCAATTTGAGTTAGGGGTCTCAGCTTCCCATATTTCTTCAAATGCTTCGGAGCTTTGTGATCATGGGCAAGTCATTTTAATTGAATCTGGAAAATGGGGATCATCATTTTGTAGTACTGGCCTCAAAGGGCTGTAGTGAAAAAAAAAAGCCTTTATAAATCTGAAAATGTTTTGTGAATAAGTATAAAGTATCAGGGGAAGGGCCATCTTTTTTCTTGCAGTGGAGAACTGAAGGACTGAGGTTGCACAATGCTGCATACCCTGTTAGACATCAGTTAAGTGTCTGTTAGTTTTGCTTTTGTTTATTACAAAGGAGGACTCAATTCCAATAGACTTGTGATGGAGAGAGCCATCTGTATCCAGAGAAAGGATTATGGAGGTTGAATGTAGATCATAACATAGTATTTTCACTCTTTTTGTTATTGTTTGCTTCTTTTTTTTTCTCACAATTTTTTTTTCCCTTTTTGATCTGATTTTTCTTGTGCAGCATGATAAATGTGGAAAAGTGTATAGAAGAATTGCACGTGTTTAACTTATTTTCGATTACTTGCTGTCTAGGGGAGGAAGAGTTGGGGAGGGAGAGAGAAAAACATGGAACACAAGGTTTTGCAAGGAAATGATTATAAAAAATTCTTGGTTGGGATGGGAGTGGAATGGGGATCAATCACATAACTTGACTTAAAATCAAAAAGGTTTAATTTTTTTTTCCTTTTCAGGACGTAGAGGTCTTAGCTAGGTATGTCTCAGTGTTGTGGGGAGGGAAGAAGGGGATTCTTTCAGATGTTGTTCTTAGAATGTAGAGAGGTGAACCAGGTGGGGCTTTCCCTGGCTGGAAACTCCCTCCCCATCCATATTCGCTCCTAGATTGTAGACTGAAAATTCCTTCTCCATCATCTGCACCCACAGATGTGAGGGTCCCAGCTGGGTTATCCCTTCATACCTATTAGCTTGTTGCCACCTTGCATTGGCCCATTACATGCCTGCCCAATTGGGCAGGGTAAACCAACCCCGCCCAGAGGAAGAGGGTGTAAGCAGGCTCGGTGAGAGAGGAAAGTGGGCGGGGACAGCTTGTCTAAGTCTGTTCCTCACTTGCCTCCCTGCAGGGTTTGGAAGACGAGGAGCCGGTGGGTAAGTGATACCTCTGGGATAGAGGGGATTGGAGTCATTTGCTGGGGAGTCCACTGGGCATGGTCACTGTCCTTGGTCCCTCTTTTCCACTCTTAAAAAATTGGCCAGAGCAGGAGATAGAGATAGTTTCTGGGCTAGGGCTGGCTGAGGACATCCTGGTCTCTTATTCTGCTGGGCAGGTGGGAGCAGAAGCCTCAGGGACTCAGAGGATGATGGGTCAGGGACCAGTTTGCTTTCCATGTCTTCTGGGAACCAATAGGTCTCCATGCCTCCAACTGCAGGGGATGGGGACAGGGATGAGATGGGGATGGGTCCAGGGGTTGGGGGGAAGGAGAGGAGTGGCTCGAGCACAAGGAAGGAAGCAGAAAAAGTAAGAAGGAAGCAGGAGGAAGGGAAACCCCCAAACCCAGCGAAGTGTTATAAGATTCATGCTCCTGCTCTTCTTTCCTTGAAGAAAGTAAAACTTTGGATATAAGCACCAACTCTCAAGTGGATGGTAGGGGATGTGCTATAAGCCAGAGTTGCCATGCTTGGGGCTAAGGCTGAACTTCAGGTCCTCACAGAGCTCAATGCCCTGTCCCATACTGAATTAGGGTCCAGAAGAGATAAGGCTAGGACTTTTGTGGTTCTATCAGATAGCCCCTTCCCTTTCAGGGGTCCTCAAACTACGGCCCGCGGGCCAGATACGGCAGCTGAGGATGATTATCCCCCTCACCCAGGGCTATGAAGTTTCTTTATTTAAAGGCCCACAAAACAAAGTTTTTGTTTTTACTATAGTCCGGCCCTCCAACAGTCTGAGGGACAATGAATTGGCCCCTATTTTAAAAGTTTGAGGAGCCCTGCTAGATGTTAGCCAAAACCCAGTGCCTTCCGTACCACCCACCCACTACCCCTGTCCATGACAGCTCAAGTCAGGGAGTCAGGAGCCCAGAACCTGCTCCTCCAGTCCTTGGTAGGGTTTGTAACCTTACTCCGCACCTCCCCTCTCCAACCTCCTGCCTTCAACTTGAGGGAGGGTAAGCCCCGCCTGCTCTCCGCCCTCAATCCAGTGAAGACATTCCTTCCCCATGAATATGTCCTCTTAGTGATTCAGTGTTGGGGGTTTTAAAGGGAATTGGTGGTAAGGGTGGGGTCTAGAAATCAGGAAGGTGTCAGGGGCCACTGAGAAGCAATCCCCCCCCCTTTTCAGGACAAGCCTCTTGGAACCAAACAAGACCAACAAGGAATGAGAGCTTGAAATATAAATATACAATCAAAATAGGTCTAGAACCAGCTCCATTCACCTTAGAGTTCAATGAGTTACTTAAGTTCATGCAGAACTGGGGATCATATTGTGACCCCCCCCTCCACTGACCCATCCTTCTCCTTACAGACCTCCTTTCGAGGTACACTGCTGGTAGAATGATGGGAAGTGCTAATGAATATTCTTCTCTCTAGGATCATAGATAGAGTAGGAAAAGAGATTTCAGGTGTACAAAAGGTCCAACTTTTTCATTTCGCAAAAACAGAAACTGAGCCCCAGAAAGGTGAAGGGCATAAGTGCCAGAGCCCCCACTGGATTAGGTTCTCTGATGCCAAAGACACCCTTGTGCCATATTCTGCAGAGGTGCCTGCTCAGAGTTCTCATCCCACAGTTAAATCTCAGGAGTGTCTCACAGCTTGTGCTCTACAGGACCATGGGCAGGAAATGAATCTTGAGAACCATGTGGCCAAAGAACATATACCCAAGGGCAGAGGGGTAGGAGGAAGGGGGTGTGGAGGTTAGTGCAAAGTTGGCTAAAGAGATGAGAAATAGATAGACGAGGGTCCGAAGCAACTTTGGTTCATGTTTCAGGGGAAAAGGAGACTATCTCAGTCCCTCCTGCTCCTAGGAGGTGAGAAGAGGTTTTCAAATAAAAAATCCTCAAGAGAAATTAGTTTCCCTAGGAAGTCTTCCTCAGGATATCGCTACCAAAGGACTCAAGGATCACAGATCTCGAGCTGGAAGTGATCTTAGAGGCCATGGTGTCCAGTGCTCTCATTTTACAGATGAGGTCCATTACGAGCACTTCTTGCCCAAAATTGGACGGAGCTAGAATTAAAACCTCGGGCTTCTAACTCCAAATCCAGCATGCTTTTCCCTGCCTGTACAGTTTCACCGGCTGGTGCCATCCCCCACCCCCCTCGCCCTTCACACCCCACACTCCATGTGACCCATTTGCCCCCCACCCTCACCTGGCGCCCTCCCACCCACGGCCCACGAGGCACCTCATACATTACACAGTGCACAGCCAAGCTCACTACTCTCTAGGCACCCAACCACCCACCCCCACATACAAGACACCTTTTCAGGAAAAGCGGCTTCAGGATGTCCTGAAGCTCTGAACTCTGCCAAGCACCCGTCCTCAGGCGCAAGCAGCTCCACAAGCATACACCCAGAGACACATGCACAGTTCGGGGACTTCTAGGCAGCACTTGCACATGGCTGGGAGGGACAACAAGGCGTCCACTTGTCCAGACACAACCGTCCTTGGACTGGAGTCTCTGTCCCTATCATCCCCCAGCTCCCAGCCAGGGGGAAGGAATGAAAGCTTTCTTTGGGGGGAACCGAGGGTGATCCTTCAGAGATCCAAAGCCCTCCAAGCTCACGGCCTGGGCCAAAGCAAGTTCCCCCTTCCCCGCAGTCCAAGCCCACCTTGAGCTTCGCTTTTCTTGACTCTCCCAGGTGGGCCTAGCGCCCCCACAACCCATGAGCCATGGACTGGAAGACTCTGCAGTCGCTCCTGAGCGGAGTCAACAAGTACTCGACGGCTTTCAGCCGGATCTGGCTCTCGGTGGTCTTCGTCTTCCGCGTGCTGGTGTACGTGGTGGCAGCCGAGCGGGTCTGGGGGGACGAGCAAAAGGACTTCGACTGCAACACGCGCCAGCCGGGCTGCAGCAACGTCTGCTACGACCACTTCTTCCCCATCTCCAACATCCGGCTGTGGGCCCTGCAGCTCATCTTCGTCACCTGCCCCTCGCTGCTGGTCATCATGCACGTGGCCTACCGGGAGGAGCGCGAGCGCAGACACCGCCTGAAGCACGGGGACAAGTGCGCCCGGCTCTACGACGACACAGGCAAGAAGCACGGCGGGCTCTGGTGGACCTACCTGCTGAGCCTCTTTTTCAAGTTCGTCGTGGAGATCGTCTTCCTCTACATCCTGCACACGCTGTGGTACGGCTTCTCCTTCCCCCGCCTGGTGCAGTGCGCGGTGAGCCCCTGCCCCAACACGGTGGATTGCTACATCGCCAGGCCCACGGAGAAAAAGGTCTTCACCTTCTTCATGGTGGGTGCCTCGGCCATCTGCATCGTCCTCACCATCTGTGAGATCGTCTACCTCATCTCCCAGAGGATATCCCGAAGCCTGCGCGGAGTCAAGCGCAAGGGAGCTGCTCTGCACTCCCCCTCCTCCAGCAGGGCGTCCACCTGCCGCTGCCACCACCTGCTGCCGGCCCATGGCGGCGAGGAGGGCGCGAACTTGGGCAAGGGGGCCGAAGCGCTTCGGGCATCCGCCCCCAACCTGACTCTCATCTGACCTGGGCACGGAGCAAGGCGAGCAGCCCGGGGCCGCCTGGGCTAGGCGGAGCAGGGCAAGGGAACCCATTTCTAAATCCCCCTGCCTCTGATTTCTCGGGCCCCAGGGGCTGGGAAAGGCAGCTAGAGAGAATGAGGTGGAGGAGTGGCTTGGGGACATTCACAGAGGGGAGGACCCTGGGAAATGGACCTTCTTAGAGAGCTAGCCCTATTCTGGAGACCTCAGGAAAGATCAGTGTGGGCAGAGAAGGCCTAGAGGAAGGAGAATGGTTACTGTATCTACAGCTTTACCCACTTGCGTCTCTAACCCCGTACTCTACAAGTGGGGCCTGGAGAGGGGACTGAACCAGATCTGAATAATCCTCTACTCTCCGTACCGGCTCAATCCTGTAGGTCGTGCTCAGGGGGCCTAGTGGTCAGTCCTGTTGCTCCCTCCAAGGGGCCAGCAAGAGAGGTTTGCAAAGACCCGCTCTTTTTCCAAAGCGGAGATCACAGGACCAGTAGATCAGACCACGGAGTGGGTTGCAGGTACTGTCGGCAGGCCATAAAGATTTAGGCAACCAGAACAAAGAGGATCCAGGAAGGACATGATGCTAGTATCCAGGGGCTTAGGCTATAGCTAGCTGCTCCCTCCAAATCCAGTCTGGTTCACTTTACCCTTCCACTTGGGAGGACTCCCTCTCTCTATGCTGGAGAGACAAGCTTCCTTTCTCTTGCCCCCAACCTCCAGAAGAACCCTCTAAATGCAGGGCCATTGAGGGTTTTATTCCCAGGCCCAACAATGGAGTCCCCATTCTGAAGCTTGGGGCCAGACTCACCAGGAATGCTGGTTTAAGGAACTGAATCGCCCCTCCATCCACCTTGAACCAAGGTTGAAGGCCTGAATCGTTCTGGACATCAATAGGTGAGAATGGAAAGAAGGATATGATCCCCTCTTGATATTGAATAAAATAGTATGGTTTCTTTTTCTTTTCTATAATCATGAGGTCACTGGGCTCCTCCAATCCTCCCAGGCAGGGAGACCTTGGAAATTCTGAAGAGAAGGAATGAGAATGTGGGAATGGGGCACAAGGGTAAGAGATGAGGGGATGAGGATGTGGATGAGCAGATATGATTGAAGGGGACAGAGACAGTGGGAATGAAGAATTGGGGATTTGAGAAAAGGAGATATAGAGATGAAAACATGTTATTATTATGAGAATAACATTTGAAAGGATTAGGGAACATGAAAATGTGAAAATGGTACAAAGAGAAGAGGGAGTGCTGGTTATGAGAATGGGGCTATAATAATAATAGCTGACATTTATATAATACCTTAAGGTTTTCAAAGAGATTGCAATACATTATCTCATTTGACATAGCTAGCATTTATACAGTGTTTTAAGCTCTTTACAAGTAGTATCATCTCATTTTATCCTCACAATAATCCTGGGAGGCACGCACTATTATTATCTCCATTATACAAATGAAAGAACTGAGGCAAGGTTGAAATAACTTGCTCAACATGTTAAGTATTTGAGATTGTACTTGAACTCATATCTTCCTAACTCCAGTCTATTCATCCACTGTGCCATCTATAGCTGCCTTCCTGGGACATTGCAGGGTTGGAAGATAAAGGAATAAAGTCTGTCCGCCTGTGGGAATGAGGGCTGCAAGGATAGGGGAAAGAAAATAAGCCAGTTACAGATCCTGATTCTCTTAGTTGTCCAGGAGAGGGCACCATGGCCAAATTTCCAGTCTATAAGCTTCCGAATATATTCACAGCATACAAGTGGGAGAATTTGTCATGCAAAAGTAGACACACTCATCCTGACAACTTTACTTCCTATGTCTACTTAAGCCCACTGACTCACTCAAAGACACAAACCAACAGCCCCACCGCTACGTACACAATCACAGTCGGAGACACTCACATACACAGCTCATTTAGTTAAATAACTGCCACTGAATCTCAAAGACTTGGTGGGTGGAGGGAGGGAGGGTAAGAGAGAGAAAATGAGAGTTAGAAGATCCTTAGAAATCTTCTAGGCTAATATCTCATTGAACAGATGAGGAAACCGATTTTCATCAGAGATAGATAAGATGATAGATGGATGATGGGTATGGATATAGATATGAATATGAATTATTGTTGAATAAGCACTGGATTTGGAAAAGAAGTCATGATTTCACATCATGACCTTACTCTGTCTGTGTTACTAAGAAAATTCCTGAACTCTCTGGTTCTCGGTTTCATAGAATCACATAATTCTAAAGCTAGAAAGGACTTCAGCATCCATAGTTCCAAATGACAACTGAGAAGGGCAGCTCTTTAAAATTGCCCAACAAGTGTCTAATATCCACTCCTTTCACTGAGAGGTCCAATGAGGGGGAACCAACTATGTAACAAGGCAGCCCTAAATTTGCCTCTTTGCAACTTCCACCCATTGATCTGGATCTGTCCTCAGTGACCAATGAAAACAAGCCCGATCTCTCTTCTACTTGAAGGCAGTTCTCATGTCCTTCCTGAGCCTTCTTTTCTCCAGGCTAAACATTTTCAGCTCCTTCATATTCATCATATACCTCAGGATCCTTCACCACGCTTGTTGCCATACACTTCTTAGAGTCACAAATTATAAAGTGTGGCATCCAGAATGGATCTCTACTCCAAGTGTGATCCGGGTATATTCCTTACTCCTTATTCTTTGAATTTGTACCTCTCAATAAAGCCTCAATTGGACTAGCTAGTCTCTGAGGAACTTAGGGTAGGGGATATTTCTATGTACTGATGCAAGCAGGATAAGGTCATTGATTTAGGGATCCCCTAGATAATGGAATTCCCTATATGAATGTGAGTCATCCCCTTCTATGCAACTTACAGAGTGCCACCAAGCGCTCTGAGAGGCTAA
Organism: Antechinus flavipes; assembly: GCF_016432865.1. Lineage (NCBI taxonomy): Eukaryota > Metazoa > Chordata > Mammalia > Dasyuromorphia > Dasyuridae > Antechinus > Antechinus flavipes. The sequence goes on from NC_067400.1 coordinate 560,444,283, forward strand.
GAGCCACATAGCTAGTATGTATCAGAGTACTGACTTAAATCCAGGTCTCTGTGCTCCTCGGGCCAGTTCTCTAACCGCTACACCATACTACCTCTCACAACAGGGAATCCAACTAGCACAAAATCACTTATCCCAAATCTCAAAGTCTCACATTTTCCCTTTTCCATTGCCTCTCCCTGTTAAGCACACAGCCAGTCATGCACAGGTAAGTCCAATGAGTGTCTCTTTCAAGCGTATAAACAATCACACCCTTCTCTCAGACGATGACGACTCAAGCATTCTTGCATGGTTTTATTCATGGATGCGTGCAGTCCCTCTCCTACCCCTAGATTAGGCTCATATTCACATCCCCTCACCACGCTGACTCACACACTCTGTCATGCACAGACCTTCTCACTCACTCACTGACTCACACAGTCTCTATCCATCCCTCTCTCTCTTAGAAAAAGTTGATCCTCCCCCTTAACTGTGAGAATCAAGCTCAAGCCTCCAGCTTTTTCTTTCAGGAACCTAAAGCCCGAGTACTAAGGCAGGATGCCCTAAAGAGAGGGAGGGAGGGCTGTGTTCTGGAGGCAAGAAGTGGGTTTATCCCAGGATCCTTCTGAGATCAGAATGTGCTGACGTACAATGAGAGGAAAGCCTCCTCAGATCCAGTTCAAGGAATCACCTTGCTACTGAAACAGTTCAGGTCCCAGTCACTCAAGAACTGTTTATTAAGCATCTACTATGGGAAAGGGGATGGAGTACAAAGAAAAACAAGAGGACCCCTCCCCAACCTCAGGAGCTCACAGTCTAATGGAGGAGTCATGCAAACAACTATGTACAAACTGGTTAAATAGGAAATTGCTGTTCCTCCTTCATTCTCAAAGAGATCCAATGGCACCAGAAGGGGGTTGTCTTAACTTGCACTGAACTGACTGAAGTGACGAAGAGCTGTGCAAAGTCACCAGCCCCACTCTCTCCTCCAGAATCATTGGAGCCCAGTGGCAATACATAAGTCAAAACGACTGCAGTGGGAAACCTTGGCCTTTTTATGCTAAGGTCTCAGTTTGTCTGGAACAACACCCATTCAGTAATTAAAGGTTAGTGAGAACTGAGATAAAGATGGCCTACTTTGCTTTCACAAAAGAAACAAAAGGTAGGTATTACAATTAATAAAGATTGGGAAAGGCTTCCTGTAGAAAGTGAGATGTGGGCTGGGGCTTGAAGGCAGCCAGGAGGCAGAGATGGTGTAAGCTTCCGATTTCTGTCTTTGTGCTCCAGCACCCAGTACACAATCTGACGCTTTTGGGGAGACCAACTCTTTCATTGATATATACACTTGCACCAATCAAACTCCTTCTCCCAATACAGATCAGTGCCTTCTCTGCAACTTAGTCTTTTTTTTTTAAATTTTTTATAAAAGCTTTTTATTTACAAAGCATAGGCATGGGTAATTTTTCCAACATTTACCCTTGCATAACCTTTTGTTGCAAGTTTCCTCCTTCTTTCCCTACTCCCTCCCCTACCTGGGAAAAAAACTTCTACCTTCAACAATTGCGAGATATATAGTCAAGAAAAGTCACTGATTGCCTCTGTCCCTCAGCTCTCCCATCTGTAAAATGGAGACAACATTAGTACCATCTCTTCAACATGGCTAGTGTTAGGCTCAAATAAGATTGCATATGTAGAACCCCTTGCAAACTCTGCAGCCTAAGTCATTATCAGCTGTTATTATTATTTTTTTTAATGATTTGCTCTACAACAGACTCATAGGCTAGAGAAATATGGAATGGCTTTAGTTGAGCCTCTTCATGGTACACAGCAAGAAAAGTAAGATCCAGAAAAATGAAGGGGATTGCTTGGGAATTAAACAGGACGTCAGCCAGGAAAAAAGAACTCAGGTGTCCTGATTCCTAGCACCGGAGTCTGTCAGATACAGACACAGCTAGGATTCTGCTGCCCTTATTTTCCCCTTCCCAAACTCTCCCCTCCTCCCAGGTCCCCAAGGGCACTCCCACCCTTCTAATCTAACCACTCAGCACTGAATTGTAACTTCACCACTACTTGGACTCCTCTTGCTCACCACACAAACTCATGTGGGTACCGGATCTTGCTGTGTCTGCCCTCACAGTGCATCCCACCCCACTTTCACTTCACTCAGAAACCCTCATTACTTCTCACGTGGATGATTAGAAGCCACTCCCTAATGGAACTTCCAGCCTCCAGTCTCTCCCCACTCCCGTGTGTTCTAACTGCTGCCAAATTAAATTTCCGTACACACCTAGCTCTATGACTTTCCTATTCAATCAACTCCAGTGGCTCCTTTTGTACCTTTATAATCAAACACAAACCCTACACAACCAGGCCCAGACTTTCCAGCCTCATTAGATTTTGCTCTCCTTTCAATCTAGCCAAAATAACCTATTCACTTTTCTCAAACACAACGCTCCATCATCTCCCATCTCCACACCACACCTTTGCATTACCCCCATGCCTGGAAAATGCTTCCCCTATCTCTCTGCTGCAGAATACCTAACTTCCTTTAATATTCCCCTTAAATTGTTAACTCCTTGAGGAAGGAACGCTCTTTCCTCTCCTTTTGTATCCCTAGCATTTAGTACACAGTGCCTGGCACATAGCAGATGCTTAATATTCATTGATTGACTGATTCATAAGATTCTGCTCAAGCATCATCACCTGCCTGAAGTTTTTTTTTTAATTCCCCCTACAACTACTAGTGTACTCTCTTCCAAACTACCTTTCACTTAACTATTTCATATATACTTATGTTTATTTATTTTATGCTATATACACACACACATATATAGGTATGTATTTTCATAGACATTTTTCTCCCCATTAGAATGTTACCTCCTTGCAAATATGAATTGCTTCATTTTTTATTTCTGCAGCACCTAGGAGAGTGTTTGGTCCATGGTAGGCATTTAATAAATCCTCATTGATTGATTGATATAGTTTATAAACATTTGGCTTATGGATAATTTTTCAGAAACTATAAACTGCAAAATGGGAAGGGGTCACAAGATGGGAGGAGGTCATAAGAATTAGTATCATAGACACAAAGCTGGAAAGAATGATTCTCAGAAGCGATCTCAACCCATCCCCTCAATTTGCTTTTTTTATTTTTAACTAAATTTTATTTTTTATTCAGATCTGGCTTCTCTCCCTTCTATTAAAAACAAAATCTCTGTTACCAGATTGTATGTTCAAGAAAAACCAATAATCAAAATCACACAAATATAGATAAATGATGAAAGGATGGATAGATGATAGATAGATAGATAGATAGTTATCCTTTGTTCTTCAAAAAGAACCAAAATGACATCACTATGTTAGAATCAAGTTTCAGTGTGTCCAGCTGTGGTATTAGACCAAGATGAGTGTGGAATGCTCTACCACAGGTCAGATACAAATAGTCCATATGAACATTTGAGGTAGCTTCTCCTACTTTGCACATCTCACATTTCTTCTGAGCTAATTCAATTCTGCTTTGCTCATAAAGCACAGCATCTTCTCTAATGAGGGCACGGCATATGGCATAGTTCTGTGCAGATGTGTGCCCCATCATATAATCAATTCTGAAGTTCTTAAGAGAGACCTTGAGGGTGTCCTTGGATCACTTTTTCTGACCATCTTATAAGCACTTGCCCTGTGTGAGTTCTCCATAAAATAATCTTTTTGGAAAGTGTACATTTGATATTTGAACAATGTGGCCAGTCCAATAGAGTTGTGCTCTCTGCAATAGAATTGGAATGCTGGGCAGTTAGTGCCTGGTATTCTATCCTGCCAGGTGATCTTCAGAATCTTCCTAAGATAATTCAGATGGAAGCAATTCCGTTTCCTGGCATGGTGCTGGTAATACTGTCCAGGTTTCACAGTATACAACAATGTATACCACAATGGCTCTGGAGACCTTCAGTTTGATAGTCAGTCTAATTCCTCTCCTCTCCCACATTTTCCTTTGGAGTCTCCCAAACACAGTGTTAGCTCTGGCGATGAGTATGAAAATCTCATTATCAATGTGGACATCCCTGGAAAGTATACTGCTGAGGTAACCCACAGCATTCAAAACTTCACCAATAATGATAGATAGATAGATAGATAGATAGATAGATAGATAGATAGATAGATGGATGGATGATAAAAATAAGACGGAGAGATGTATTTCAGTTTGTACTCTGAACTGAACAGGATAAACTCCTCCTTAGACAATGAGAAAAATGGAGTCCACAGAGATTAGTTAAAAAGAACCAAAAGTCAGGAATCCAGGTTCTGTGGCTCAAACCAGTGTATTTTCCATTGATAAAAAGAGATAATATTTGTAAAGCACTTTGCAAACTTTAAAACACTATATAAATGCTAGTTACTGTTATCGTTGTAATTATTACCATGTTGCCAGCCCTTTGTTCACTGCCTGTGGTGACATGGTTCCTTCCAAATCACTTACCTCATTGGACTTCAGTTTCCCCATCGTTAAAATGAGGGAGTTACCACATATGAGGAGGATACTTTATCTCTACAAATAGAGACCACCTCATTCAAGGTATGCAATTTTCTTCATTTCTTTCTTTTCTTTTTCTTGCTGAGGCAATTTGGATTAAGCGATTTGCCCAGGGTCCCACAGCTAGGAAGTGTTAAGTGTCTGAGGCCAGATTTGAACTCAGGTCCTCCTGACTTCAGGGCCAGTGCTCTATCTTCTGCACCATCTAGCTGTCCCTTTTCTTCGTTTCTTTTCATGGATGAATGGTGATTAGCAAATGCTAAGTAACTGTGGGGAAGATTTTTGAGAAGGCCTAAGGATCTGGAAGTCAATGAAATAGACCCCATGTTGCCCTAGATATTGTATCTATCTATATATATATGTATGTATTTGTGTGTAGCTCCCAGGAACCCTGACAATTCCCACTTTCTTCCCCAACTTGACGTTCAATTCAGTCATTTTTCAGTTGTATCTGGTGACGTCCTTTGAGGTTTTCTTGGAGAAATAGTGAAGTGGTTTGTTATTTTCTTCTCTAGCTCATTTTACAGATAAGGAAATTGAGGTAATCAGGGTCAAGTCATTTGCCCAGAGTCACACAGCTATTAAATGTCTAAGGCTAAATTTTATTTTATTTTTTTACATGTTGAAATATATATTAAATCCAATATATGTAAACATATTTATATAATTCTCTTGTTGCACAAGAAAAATCAGATCAAAAAGGAAAGAAAATGAGTAAGAAAACAAAATGCAAGCGAACAACACCAAAAAGAGTGAGGGTGTTATGTTGTGATCCACACTCAGTTCCCACAGTCCTCTGTCTGGGTATAAATAACTCTTCACAAGATCATTAGAACTGGCCTCAATCATCTCATTGTTGAAAAGAGCCACGTCCATCAGAAGTGATCATTGTATAATATTGATGTTGCTGTGTAGAATGATCTCCCCGTTCTGCTCATTTCACTTAGCATCAGTTCATGTAAGTCTCCCCAGGCCTCTCTGAAATTATCCCGCTGGTCATTTCTTACAGAACAATAATATTCCATAATGCCATAACTTATTCAGCCATTCTCCAGCTGATGAAAATCCACTCAGTTTCCAGTTTCTTGCCACTACAAAGAGGGCTGCCATTTTTGCACATGTGGGTCCCTTTCCTTTATTGAAGATCTTTTTGGGGTATAAGGCCAGTAGAAACACTGCTGGGTCAAAGGGTATGCACAGTTTGATAACTTTTTGAGCATAGTTCCAAATTGCTCTCCAGAATGGCTGGATGTATTCACAATTCCACCAACAATGCATCAGTGTCCCTGTTTTCCCACATCCCCTCCAACATTCAGCATTATCTTTTCCTGTCATCCTAGCCAATCTCAGAGGTGTGTAGTGGTACCTCAGAGTTGCTGAGACTAAATTTTAATTAAGGAAGATGAATCTTCCTGCCCCAGAACTGGCACTTTATTCACTGTGCCATCTACTTACAGAAAAGACAAGGTTTTCACAGATTTATTCTGTTCGGCTCCAGGGGGACAGTTATAGAGAAGAAATAGAAGTAACAGAGAGACAGATTTGTAAGGAAAACCCTCCTAATGATTAGGAAGCTACATGGACTACTCAAAAGGAGATGGGGGAATCCTCTTCACTGGAGGTTTCAAGGCTAGATGAGTGGTAGTGACAGTGGGGAGAATACTGGCTCTGAAATCAGAGGGCCCAGGTCATACCTTTGATACATTGGGCAAATGCTTTATCTTTCCAGTTTTCATCTAATGATGGGTTGAGCCAGATACTTTCTGAAGTATCTTCCTCTTTTTAAATTTAAAATAAGATTTTATTTCCCCCAATTACATATTAAAACAACTTTTTTTAAGTTTTGAGTTCCAAATTCTGAGGTGCCTAGATCTAAGGTTCTGGAGAAGAAATTGCATTCTGGATTCCAGAAATACATTTGAAAGCGCTTGTTGAGCTGGAGTGGGACGTCATTTGGGTCTGGAGTTGGGCTAGATGAGGACTTTGGAAATTCTGTGATTTCCTGCTTTGTCAGGCACTGGGCCCACCTCCCAAGCTGGTTTCCCAGCCTTTTCCCATTGCTACTCTCCCAGCAGCATCCCCAGGAGTACATCGGGATGAGGACTAACGTCATCCCCTCATCCACCCTTTGTAAGAAGCAGAGCGCATTGGCTCTCTGGGAGTCCCCCAGGGAGGGACAAGGAGGAAAGGGTCAAAGAGAAGGAGGAAAGGCTGCAAGCTGTCCCTTTTCTCAGGCCCCCAGGGGTCACTGAAGTAGGTGCCTCCACTTGGGCCTACACAAAGTTCAGAGAAGAGTTCTCATCCCCCTAGCTCCCCACCCTGCTTCAAGGCTCCCTATTGCTTCTAAGCCAAAAATAGAAACTCTTCAGGCTGGCATTTAAAGCCCTCCACAATCTGGAGGCAACTTCTATTTCCTATCTTACTTTCGCATTTTACCCCTCTGTGCTCAAGCCAGCCAAGCCTGCTTAATCCACCAGAACTCGGCTATCTCAGGGCCTAGAATGCAATCCTTCCTCACCCCATCTCTTTGAATTTCTTGCCTCCCTCAGGTCTCAGTTCGGGAAGGTCTTCTCTTCCAAGATGGCTCCTGGAGCTCTTCCTGATCCTGCCGATTGGTAATGCTCTCTCCTCCGAAAAGGGTTTGTACTGACTCATCTGGCTATGTGTTATGCCTTCCCTACCTGAGACGCATGCTCTCTAAAGGACTCGGCTGCTTTCATTCTTGTTTTAGATATGGCATGGGCCTTAATTAATGCTTGTTGAACTAAATTGAGGGTCATTATGAGAGAGAAATCTTAGAGACACTTAGACCAGTCCCCTACTTTACAGATAGGGAAACTGAGGCAGAGAAAGGAAAGTGACATAGCCAGTGAGTGGCAGAACCAGGATTAGACCAGGCTTCCTGAAAGGAGGAACTCTCACTTTTCTTCGAATCTCCAGGACTTCACACAGTACTTGGCATGTAGTAGGTACTTAATTAACGCTGACTGAGTGACCGACCAGGTGTCCTGGCTCTTTCATGTACAACTATGTTGCCTTTACCAAGGACATCCTGATGGGAGTCAGGGGACCTAGGTAAGGCGTCATCACTTCCAGTTTCCATAGTTTCTCAGGGCTTTTTCAGTGCTCTTGATAGGACACAATAACCCTCAGCTTCTGTCACCTTGGAAGGAATGGAGAGAGAAAAAGAAAGGAGAGAGGAAGAGAGGAGAGAAGGGAAAAGAAGGGAAGGGAAGAGGAGAGGGAAGGGGAGGGGAAGAGAGGAGAGAAGGGAAAAGAAGGGAAGGGAAGAGGAGAGGGAAGGGGAAGAGGAGGAAGAAGAAAAGCAGAAGGAAGAGAAGGAGGAGAAAAAGGAGGGAGAGGGGGAGAAGAGGAAGAGGAAGAAAAAGGTGGAGGAGGAGGAAGAAGAGTTGAAGGAGAAGGAAGAAAGGAAGAAAGAGTGGCTTTTTACAGGTTCTGTATCTAGGAAACGAATATATGACCACGTTCATGGGAAGAATTTCTCTATAGGATCAGTAATCACAGATCCAGCATTCTCTCCCCTAGGGATCCCCAAACTCCCCAGTGTAGCTCCCTTTTAAAACTGTCAAGGGAAGCCACCTACAAAGCACAGGGTGATCCGGGCTCAGGATCAGGTCCTCTGGGGTTTTCTCCAGGGCTATCAGCAAGTCTAACGGGAGAGGAGCACGCTTGTTTGACTTTAGCCATGGGCATGAAGCTCCAAAAGTGGGATTTTAGACGGAGACAGAGGTACTTCCCTGATCCAGAAGTGTCTCTGGAACCTTTCCCCCTTCCCTCCCACTGTGCTCACCCCCTCACCATGGATCCCGTCCATCAGAACACACACACACACACACACACACACACACACACACACACACACACACACACACACACACACCCCTATCTCTTTAAAAAAAAAAAAAAAAAAAAGCTCAGCCCACGGCCCCTGGCCCCCGCCCCCACTTCCTTCTCCCCGCCTTCCCCGCTATTATTAAGCTGCGGACAGCTGCCCGCTTCGGGGCTGGGGCTGGGACTCCCTGCAGGGGCCGCGGGGACCACCCCCGGGACTTCTCACTTGCGTTGCCTTTCCCACAGCCTCCATCCAGCCCGGCGGAGTCAGGTGCGGGGCAGGGACCGCCACCGCGAGCCTGGGGCAGCGCTCCCCGGGTCAGCCACAGCCAGCCCCAAGCTGAGCCTCGGGGCGGGGAGGCCGGAGAGCAGACTTCTTGCCTAAGGGTACCTGGATCCCTTGGCCTCCGCTTCACCTGGCCCTCGACCCTCGAGGTAAGAGCCGCTCCCTTTCCCCGCCGGCTCTCGGGCCCTCGGTCTCTCTCTTGCTCTCTGCTGCTCCTGGGGAGGGAAAGCCATGGAGTGGATGGACGTCGGCCGAGGTGACAGCCCCGGGTTCCTGGCCCTCTCCAAGGAGGACGACAGCCAGGAGTGACCCCATAACGTCCTCCTGTGGGTTAGGAGATTCCGGCTTCTCCTGGGGATCCCTCCCTCTCTCAAAAGTAGACCTGAAAAACTGAGCTCTCTTGGAGAGGACCAGGCCTCGGCTCAGGGGTGTCCAATCTATGAGAGTTCCAAAAGCCTGGGGTCCAGCTTCGAGCTGTCGAGTTCTCAGACCTAGGACCGCTCCCTTCCATCACCCGCGTGGGAGGCAATCTGTAGCCCAGAATACCTTACTCTCAACTCTGATTTCATGATAGGAGGGAAGACTCAGTTTTCAGGCAAACTGGACTACATGCTGTTCCCCCACCCCCCCAAACTAGAGAACAAAGTCAGAGTCATTACAAATGGTGGGAATTCCGATGAGGAAATTCCCTTTGTTTTCCCGGCGCACCAAAGCTGAGCTGACACAGAGAGGTTCTGGAAAGGTGGACCCCACCAGCACGGGGCCTTTCTCTGGGCAAGTAGAGGGACCCGAGCCCCTGGACCCTCCCTCTGCTCAGGAATGAGCTTCCCCAGGGTGGTTGAGTGGTTGTGGAGAATCCCTGAGTAAAGGAGCTAAGAAAGAGCTACCTTGTGCAAAAGGAAAGTCACCGGTTCATTGGTCATTTAGTTTCAGCCCTGTTTCCCTTCGGTGGGTAAGGAGCCCTTATCCCCACTGCTCCTAGCTGGCTGGCACGGCCCTCCCTGATGAGGGGGCTTCTCCATCTCTTCCCACACACAAACCTCTCTGTCCCAGGAAGGTTAAAGGGCTGTAAAGGGGGCTCACTCCCAGCCCAGCTGCGGTGAGTGGGCAGCATCTGGAGGAGAAGTGCTTTTATCCTCCAAGCCCCATCCCAGGTGCAGCTGAGCCCTGCTCACACGGCTTCCTCCCGTTACCTCTGGGAGGTAGAATTGGGGGTTATAAGTGTACCTGAGAGTCTTTCCCCTGTGTCCTCATTCTTTCTCCAACTCTCTGTTTCTTCTCACAGAGAAAAGCTGTGAAACAATGGGTGACTGGGGCTTTCTCGAGAAACTGCTAGACCAGGTCCAGGAGCACTCGACGGTGATCGGCAAGATCTGGCTGTCGGTGCTGTTTATCTTCAGGATCCTGATTCTGGGGCTCGCCGGGGAGTCCGTCTGGGGGGACGAGCAGTCGGACTTTGAGTGTAACACGGCCCAGCCCGGCTGCACCAACGTCTGCTACGATCAGGCCTTCCCCATCTCCCACATCCGCTTCTGGGTCCTGCAGTTCCTCTTCGTCAGCACGCCCACCCTGGTCTACCTGGGCCACGTCATCTACCTGTCGCGGAGGGAGGAGCAGCTGCGGCAGAAGAAGAGCGAGCTGGGCACGCTGCAGACCAAGGACCCCCGCGTGGAGCAGGCGCTGGCCACCGTGGAGCACCAGATAGCCAAGATCCCCGTCTCCGAAGACGGGCACCTGCGCATCCAGGGCGCGCTGATGGGCACCTATGTGGCCAGCGTGGTCTGCAAGAGCTTGCTGGAGGCGGGCTTCCTCTACGGGCAGTGGCGGCTCTACGGCTGGATGATGGCCCCCGTGTACGTGTGCCAGCGCCTGCCCTGCCCGCACCTGGTGGACTGCTTCGTGTCCCGCCCCACAGAAAAGACCATCTTCATCATCTTCATGATGGTCGTGGGGCTGATCTCCCTGGTGCTCAACCTGATGGAGCTGGTCCATCTCAGCTTCCGCTGCATGTGGCAGAAGCTGAGGGCCTCGCAGGTCAGGGGCCGGACAGGGACCTACCCCGCGGTCCTGGGCAACGGGGCTGGCAATTCTGGGGACCCCTACTCAGAGGGGATGTTCTTCTACCTCCCCATGAGCGAGACGCCCACGTCACCTCCCTGCCCCTCCTACAACAAGCTGTCCAGTGAGCAGAACTGGGCCAACCTGAATGCCGAGGAGAGCCTGGCCCCGCAAAAGCAGGACATGCTCCCTGGGCACTCTGAGGGCCCCTACCTGGCCCAGCCCCACCAGAGCGGGGACGACCCCCCCAGCCGCCCCAGCAGCTCAGCCTCCAAGAAACAGTATGTGTAGGGGGCCCAAGCCTTACAGAACCTGTAAGCAAAACTCTGGGAGCAGTGGGGAGGAGATTTCTCTCCGCCTCTTTTCTTGAAGGTGTCTCCCCTCCAAACCAGATGTGAGGGAAAGGAGGGAGGTAGCCCGGAACCTGAGGGCTGTGGACTGCAGAGCCCGGCTGCTCCGGGACCTCTGAGCTTCCCAGGGTCCTTTAGCAGAGCAGTAAGAGAGCTCAGATCGGGGCTCATTGACTATTCTGGGACCAAGAGAAGCATTTCCTGTCCTGGAAAGGCCTATGTAGACCCAGTTGTGGGTACCTGATGAATGGGTCAGAATTCCCAGATCGTATCTTTCTCTCCAACTCACCCCTCTCTCGCTGGAGGTTCTGGGGGTGATAACTGCACAGAAAAAGGGACCCACATTTATCCCCTACTGTCATAGGGGTAAAGGGAAGGGGGAGGATCTTGTCCTTTTAGGATTGAAGGTTTTTGATGTAAAAGTCCAAGGGAGCAGGACTCCCAAGTCATATTCCTCTCTCAAAGCCTTGGTAGATGTGTTCCATCATCCAGGGTCCACCCTGGACTCAGGTTTAAAAATATCTCTGGAGAAAGAAAGGTTGGTTTATATTATGCTATATTGGCCCAAAAGGGAGCCCCCTCACCCAGTATATATATTGGAGCCACTGAGCCTTAGTCAAAAACTGTGACTCCTTTATCTGTGTCTTCACTCCACCCTGGAGAAAAGGAGCTAAACCAGGGCTGGAAAAAGTGGGGTTGGGAGCTTTCCCCCCCTAATGTTCAGTTTTTTGTTCTTCTAAAATAAATGGGACTTGAATATGAGTGACAGCCTGTGTGACCTCATTTTATTAATGTTGGAAGAAAGGAGGGGATATGGGGAGGTGAGGTGGGGAGCAGATAGAGAGAGGAGTACATTCTTCCTCTTTACACCTGGTAACCCTAGGGGTAAGGTTACCTCCCTCAAGGCTTTGTCCCAATACTCTTTTTTCTCTTTGATGATTTCATCCATTTCTATGGCCTCAACCCTTTGTTTTCAGATGATTCCCAAATCTATCTCTATAGACAACTTTTCTCATTTCTAGATTGAGTCTACCTAGATGTCCCACTGACACAAAGCCTTCATCTGCTCAAATCTGAGCTCTTCTACTCCTATAAACTACTTTTTAAATGTTTTTTTAATCCTGCCCTTAATTCTCTCCATCCCCATTCCACACCCCACACCCAGTTACCACATCCTATTGATGTACTCTCCATCCATTTTTGTCATAGGATTATAGATATAAAATTGCAAGGAATGAACCTTAAAGCCCCCCATTTACAGAGGAGGAAGTTGAGTGACCTGCCCTATGTTCCTCCAGGGGCTAACTAAGCCATCAGATTTTGAGCCCAAGGCCTCTAAATTGAAACAAAACATTCTTTGAATTATCTCTGCCTCTTAATCACCTCTTGGCTGTCATGATTGCCACTTTAGCTCAGAACCTTGACTATCTCTCAGCTGTCCACCAATAGTTCTCTCCTTCTCCAACTTATCCCTTCTCCAAATTCACCTGTGAAAGGTAAACAAATGCAGATACACAGACACAGAGGAAGGGAAGCTCCCTCAGGTCTGTACCACCCCTGACCCCTTTTGAGACTTTCTGGTCCTTGAATCCACCATACTCCAGGACTATAGGACTGGGGAGGGGAGTGGAGGAGAAGAGACCATTGCTGCCCTTATTTAAGCCAAACCTGGACATTTACCTTCCATTTATCTCAAATGAAACAGTGGTTTTTCAAAAGAAATCTTAAAAGTATGGGATTAAAGACTGAAGCTTTGTTTTCCATTATATAAGGAAGTCTGACAAGAAAACTCCCTTTACCAATGTGTGTCAGCACATTCTCAGCAGAGAATTAGATCACTGACCCAATGTCTAGATAAGTGACTTGCTTGGGATCATATAGCCAGTATGGAGGAAAGGGGAGATTTTAGAGCCCTGGTCTTCCTGGAAACAAAGAATGAATCCAAAAGAGTTGAACTGCTTCCTGGGTCCTAGCTATAAAATCTGATTTTAGAGAATAACACAGCTTTCCCAATAAGCAGCCTTCTCCCTGAAACCTCCACTTTAGGGACTAGATTGCCTAACTGCAAAGCTGTCACCGAAATTCTTAGGGAGAATCCCATGGGGGGATTTCCCACTATTGCCTACAACACTCATTCAGTGGTTTTCCAGTAAAAATTGGTTTCCTTCCCTGATCCCAAATCACCAAGTTCTGTCATCAAAGGCTTCCCAAAAATCATGTTAACCCCCAGATGTATCCATCTCAGGCCTTGCACACATACATCCCAGTGATGGCAACACATCATCTCCAGGAACACTGGACAAATAGACTCTCCCCCACCACACTCCCTCACTGTCAAAGTTGCTAACTTATTGTATTCCTGACTATGTCCCTCTCCTGCTAAAAACAAAAACAAAAACCACCCTTTAGAAGCTTCCAAGTGCCTACAATAGGGCTTGACATTTTTATGTTATTGACCCCTTTGGCAGGCTGGTGACATCCCAGGTCCCCTTCTCCGAATAATATTTTAAAATGTATAAATTAAAATATATAGGATTACAAAGGAAAAAAGTTATCAACATATTTTGAAACAGTGTTATGGACTATTAATGTTCTATAAGAAATGATCAGCAGAATGATTTCAGAATGGCCTACAGAGACTTACATGAACTGATGCTAAGTGAAGTGAGTAGAATCAAGAAAATGTTGTACACAGCAATTATAAAATTTTGTGATGATCCACTCTGAAGGACATGGCTCTTTTCAACAATGCGGTGATTCAGGGCAATTCCAATAGACTTGTGATGGAAAGAGCCATCTGCATCCAGAAAGAGCACTATGGGGACTGAATGTGGATCACAACATAATATTTTCACCTTTTTTATTGTTGTTTGCTTGCTTTTTTTTCTTTTCTCATTTTTTTCCTTTTTGATTTGATTTTTCTTGTGCAGCATGATAAATGAAGAAACATGTATAGAAGAATTGTATATGTTTAACATGTATTGGATTATTTGCTGTCTAGAAAAGGAATAAGTGGGAGGGAGAAGAGGTAGAAAAATTTGGAACACAAGATTTTGCAAGGGTGAATATTGAAAACTATCTTTGTATATATTTTGAAAATAAAAAGCTATAATTAAAAAAAAAAGGTTTATACACCCCAGGTTAAATAACCCTTGAAATGATCTTAAAAGTTACTTAAAAATTTATCACCCTATGGATAAGTAAAAAAGAAAATAATAGTAATGAGAAATGATAGCAAACAATTATATAATTTTTTTAAGGTTTGCAAAGTGTTTTACAAATATCTCATTTTCTCACATAGAGTCAGTATTGGGACAAATCTAGCTTACTTGTTCTTTTAGAATTAAAGTTTTGCCCACAGGTGGATAAAATAACTGCTTTTTGTTGTTGTTATTATTATTGATGAGAGTTTTTATATGATAAAAACAGTTTACACATGTTACCTTCTTAATACTCACAATAGCCCTCCATGGTATATGCTATTTTTATCCCATTTTGTAGATAAGGAAACTGAGGCTAAGGGAGTCAAATGACTTACCCAGAATAACTTAATTGTTGTCAGAGGAAGGATTTGAATTCAGGTAGGGCTCATTAACATCTTCAAAACAATTCCAGTAACAAATAGTACAGCAGAATGACACATACTTCATCCTGTACTGTTTTTATTTCTCTCATTAGATCTCTATATTTAGAGACCTTTTCATTAGGAGATTACTTGGACATTAGGAGTGTTAGGTATGGTGACATCTATTAAAAATATCATTCTTAAAGTTTTCTAGGAACAATGTCACATCCAGCCAACTGTGGGCAACACTTTATTTTTCTGCGAAAATGCTCTGCCCCAGCAAAATTTATTTGTTGATTTCTCAAGGATATTTTGAGATCGGTATTTATAGTATAAGGATTTGTCACTTGTTAATTCCTGAAAGATAGCAAACTTCTGGAGTATAATTCTAGCTGCCATTTTGCATTTTGCTAACTAAGTGGTGGGCAATAAATGTTTTTAAGATGGAATGATACCTTGCACCATTTCCATCATTTCTTTGCATAATAATACTTGCATTCATCACTAAGTCCAGGCTCTTCAAAGATAACCCTTCTGTAATTACTGCTATTGAAGCACTGATCCTGAATTACCAACACAAACTCTTCCATTTCGATGAACAGATCTGTGTAACTCAATTATTTGTTTGAAACTTCTTTGTTAAAATATTTCATTTAAATACTGCCCATGGAAGACCTTTTAAATTTCACTATTGTCATTATCCTTATTAGTAATAATGATCTTATTATCAATTTCATCTTATTTAATGGCATTCACATAGAAACAGTCTTGGGTTAGTAATGTCATTTTTAAAATTTTAGTGTTTTGCACATTATTTTGGTAAATTAAATTATTGTTTTTTGTAGTTGAGGCTACAGGTGACACAATAGATAGAGTGCCAGAACTGAAATCAGAAAGAGTCATCTTCCTAAATTCAAATCTGATCTCAGACATTTCTGAACTCAATCTTGTTTATCTCAGTTTCTTCATCTGTAAAATGAGCTGAGGAAGGAAACGGCAAACCACTCTATTTTTACCAAGAAAACTCCAAAAGGGATCACAAAGAATTGGACATGACTGAAATGAATGAACAATTTTTGTTTCACAAGGAAATCTCTACCCAGGAAAATAGTGAGAAAACTCTGACCTATTCTCATTTTCCAGCTCATTTTTCTCCAAATTCCATGCAGACCCCACCTCTTTCCAACTACAGCCATTGCCATTCAATTCTATTCAATGCAACAAATATGTATTATGTGTACCCATTATGTGCAAGGCACTGTACTGGTAGCTTGGGATCAAAAATAACAAAATTTATGGAGAGGAGCTGTGTAGCAGGGAATACCCAGATAAGCAGGCACAATGCAATTTGAAATGGAAGAGAACACTTCCCACTGGGGAATGAAGGGAGGCTTCCTGGAGGAGCCGGCAACTGATCTGAGCCTTGAAAGGACAAGAAATCTGAGGGGCAGAGATTAGGAACAATTGTATTCCAGGCAAGGGAGTTCCTGGAACAGCAGCAGTCCAGTTGGCTGGAAAGTTGATGTAAAGGGGTGGGGGGGGGGGGATTTCCAGAAATAACTATGAAATAAAAACAAAAAGCAGCAAACTTATTTTTTAAAGAAACAGAAAGAGAATGATGTGAAATGAGGCATGAAAGGCACTATATGTTGGAACCAGATTATGGAGAGCCTTGAATGCCAATTTAAGGAAATCATATTTTTATCCTTGAAACAATAGGGAGCCACAAGGCTTTTGCATGGGAGAGTAAAATGGTCAGGTCTGTGCCTTGGAAAAATCATTTTGGCAGCTGTTAAGAGCATAGTTTAGAGAGGGAGAAATAAGATAGGGACAACAACTAAGAAGTTAATATGGCTGATATCTACGGAAGTAGTGAGGGCATGAACTCGGAGAGTGACTGTATAAATTGAGAGAAGGGGATGGAGGAGAGAAGCTGGGGAAGTAGACTTAATAAAGCCATGGACATCTTAGAAATTGATAATAAAAGTGAGAGAGAGGAGAGAGTAAAAGATGACTCCAAGATCATGAACTAGATGGTGATACTCTAAACAGAAAGGATCAGAGAAAGGAAGGATTTGTCCATTCAAAAAGTGGTCAGTTTGGAGTTAGGGAACTTGGGTTCAAATAATCTGCTATTTCTTGTATTTGTGACTTTAGCCAAATAACCTTCAGTTTCCCTATCTAGAAAATGAGGAGGTTGGACTAGATAAACATGATCTGAAGGGAAGATGATGAATTTCATTTTAAATATAATACAGCAGGGGTAACAGAGATGAGGACTGGATAAAGATGTGAGAGTCAACTGAATCCATATACTCATAGGATCACACACTTAGAGCTGGAAAGGGAGATCACCAAGCTCAACTCCTTCAATTTACAAAAGCCCAGAGACATTAAATCACTTGCTCAAGGTCTCACAGATAGTTCATGGCAGAATTCGAATGCAGGTTATCAGAATGTACCATTTAATTAAATTAAAATTAATTAAATTTCATCTCCATTTTTCTGTTCACTAAATAATACTTTATTGAATTGTCTCATCTTCTGCTGTCACCTAAATAAAAAAATCTGACTCAACTACCTGCATCCCACTTTGGCTGAAAATACAAACCCTTGCTGTACATGGCGCTCTTTAATTGTGTCATGAAGACTGAACCCAACCTGTGTTTAGAGCCATTCTGGACCAGCTTTACTATGGTGTAATGGGCTGAGGCTCGAGTTAATGTACTGAGGTCCCAAGCATGTGAGGCTAAATACTAATTGGACCATACTCTATTAATATATAAGCTTGGAGAAAGAACAGCCCCCACCCACTCTTTGTGCAAGTCCTGATGTGTTGTATAGGAAATGACATTTTTGATGGGTGGAGGCAAGGGAGTGGGAAGGGAAGTGGAAAGAGAGACTGCTGACTGATGTTTTGTCACAGCTGCTCGCATTGCTATCGTGACTGCCCTTGACCTCCGATCCCCCTCTGCTAGCTGGCTTCCTGTCGCAGCTGCCCATATTGCTATCGCAATCCTTCTTCACCTCTTCACTTCAATAAAGATTGAAGATTTTCCCTTAACCTGAATTCCTGACTCCAGCTGATTTTAAATACACAGTCATCACATTTGGTGCCCAAACGTGGGAACCAAGGACCCTCCAGTGACCAGGAACTTAGGTGAGTATAATAGACAAACAGGGAACTTATTTTCTTAAAGACTAAACTAGTAACCTTTTCTGGCTGAAATGGGACAGATGCTAGCTAAAGATTCTCCATCCCCCACCCCAACCCCCCCAACCCCACCCAGGAGTGGCCCTATAGAAAGCCTGCTTAAGCTGATAAAAGGACAAGGGCTAATTATAACTTGGGAACAGACAGCTAGACTTCTGGGTACATAAAACGCACCTTCCTTGGTTCTTAGAGGAAGAGCAAATCTCTCCAGATAATTGGACATTAATTGGACAACAGCTCTCCACATATTACAACGAAAACGGTCCTCATTCAATTTCCATCGAGGCATTCTATTTATACAATATAATACAGTTGGCCTTAAGAAATCGGATAAGTTACAGAAGAAAGGGAAAAAGCTCTAAGAATAGCCAAATAGGAAAGCCTGAGATAAATGAACAGATTAACTACCATATCCCCACAGGGGCATAGAGACTTAAGTGAGGCTCAAGGGTGGGGTGAATCTGAGGCAGCTTCAGCCCCACCTAAGGAGCAGGTAATTGACTCCCCTCCATCAACTCCACCCTCTGGGATGGAGGGAGGAGGGATAGTGGGGGGAAGGGAAGGGGGAGGGGGGACAGAGACAGCACCAGCACCTCCCTCCAGTATCTAGCCGCTCCTATGACTAGATTGCAAAAGGGACTAATTAAAAGCCAAAGCGGAAGAGAGAGATGTATCGGAATTTCAACATCACATTTTTCCTGTAATTCAACAGTTTAATTCTTCAGGTCAAGAAAGTAGAAAATATGCTCCTTTTGATACAGAAATCCTCAAAGACCTGAAAAAGGCTTCACTCTTTATGGGGCTACATCTGCTTATGTTAAGATGTTATTACAGAATTTGGCTTTTGAAATCTTGACCCCTGATGACTGGAAATCTATAGCAAGGATATGCCTAGAACCTGGACAAAACTATATTTGTGACTTTCTGAATATAGTGAGCTCTGTAGGATACAAGCCCAACAAAATAGTCAAAGTGGAGTTCATGCTGCAATCACCTGTGATCCACTAACAGGTGTAGGTTCCTATGCAGATGTCGCAGTACAGATTAATTATTCCATAGCAGCATATGAGCAAATTGCTGCTAATGCTATCAAAGTGTGGGCTTCTCTTCGCAATAAAGATGACAAGGGGGGGGGCCTTCACAAAAATAACACAAGGGCCAAATGAACCCTTTGCTGATTTTGTGGGACATTTGCAAACAGCTATCACAAGAACAAATGGGGAAAATGCAGTAACAGACATTTAGATAAGACAACTTGCTAAGGAAAATGCTAATGAGGTTTACAGAAGAATTATACTAGGACTGTGCAAGGATGCTCCTTTAGAGGAGATCATAAGACACTGTGCCACAGTGGGCACAGGTGCCTTTTATAGCCAGGCTATGATGCAGACTTCCCAAAATTCAAACATGGGAAGACAGAGTCCCTCCTGGCAAGAGACTTCCAGAGAGACTCATAGATACTTTCAGTGTGGAAAAGTTGGACATTTGAGAGCTCATTGTAGATATGGAGATAGAATGAGAAGACATGGTGAGAGAATAAAACCCAAAACCCCATGTCCAAAATGTAACCGAGGCTTTCACTGGGCCTCTGAATGTAGATTGACCCAGAGAAATGAGAGGCAGGGCCCAGCGCCAAGATATCAATCAAAAGACAGATGGAGTATGATAGCAACTGAGGTTAACCCAGAGAGACTTTAGAAATTCAGGACTCTGATGTCATCAACCAACAGAAAAGCAATCAGGATTACAGCTGGGGAGAATACAGGCCTTTTAACACAACAGGACAGTGTCCAGTGCAAACAGCTCCACTATCTTTAGATAATCGCCAGGTGATGTGGAGAGATCCAGAAAGTGGTAAACAGAAGGGAATTAGATAGGTTAACTGCTTGGGGAAGAGGGTTTGCTTATATTTTTATAGGAGGAGAAGGAATCAGATGGGTGCCAACAAGCCGTATTCACTTTGTCCATCGCAGAGAGACGGAGCAGACCCTTGAAACGAAGGAGAAGACCCAAGAAATATCGGGTGGTTCTGTTCTGATTGTGCTCACCATTGAAAGAGTATGGCAGTTATGGCATTTGACTCATGGACATAGAAAATTGTTGGACTTCAAAACCCTCAGGAATCATTGGATTCTCTGAGACATGATAATATTGTTGTAGGACTTGAAAACCCTCAGGAATCATTGGATTCTCTGAGACATAAGATTGTTGTAGGACTTGAAAACCCTCAGGAATCATTGGATTCTCTGAGACATAAGACTTGAAAGCCCTCAGGAATCATTGGATTTTCTGAGAAATAATAAGACTCTTACAGGACTTCAAAATCTGCTGGAATCATTGGATTCCCTAACATATAAAAAGACTTTTGCAGGACTTCAAAAACTTGGGGGGATCATTGGATTCCCTGATATGTGAAGCAATGGACAATACATTGGTTTTGGACTATCTCTTGGCTGCTGAAGAAGGCGTATGTGTGACTGCTATTTACATACTCTCCTTCTGGGACTTCTGGCAATCTTTTACAACACCATGTTGATTTATATTGTTTGTTATACCATTACTTGCATGTACAATTCATGTTTGTTACACCACATCGAGCCTCCACTGACTGAGGGGAAAGTCATCACTAATAGCCTCTGCATTATTGCTATGTGCTTGTGTAATACCTCCCATGCTGATGGATTGGTGCATACCTGTTTCTAATAAGACCCTTCATCCCAGAGACCCGCTAGCAACCCCCACTTCCCTTTGGTGCTTTTCATCTCCCTTCCTAAGATGTCAGGGAGAGCATGATCATCTCCTTTTTAGTGCTTTCACCTCTCTTCCTGAGAAGTCAGGGGGATCATGATCACCTCCTTTTCGGTGCTTTCACCTCCTTTCCTGAGAAGTCAGGGAGGGTGTGATCACCTCCTCTTGGGGGCTCTGACCTCACTGAGGAGCCAGGGATGGCATGACCATCTGTGTTCTAAAACAAAAGAAAGAGGGAGATGTAATGGGCTGAGGCTTGAGTTGATGCACTGAGGTCCCAAGCACGTGAGGCTCAATAGTAATTGGACCATACTCTATTAATATATATGCTTGGAGAAAGAATGGCCCCCGCCCACTCTTTGTGCAAGTCCTGATGTGTTGTATAGGAAATGACGTTTTTGGTGGGTGGAGGCAGGGGAATGGAAAGGGAAGTGGAAAGAGAGACTGCTGGCTGGCATCTTGTCACAGCTGTTCACATTGCTATGGCAATCGCCCTTCACTTCTGATCCCCCTCTGCTAGCTGGTTTCCTGTCGCAGCTGCCCATATTGCTATCACAATCCTTTTTCACCTCTTTACTTCAATAAAGATTGAAGATTTTTCCCTTAACCTGAATTCCTGACTCCAGCTGATTTTAAATACGCGGTCATCACACTATGGGGCATATTGTATCCCATTGGCCCATTTCTATGCTTGATTATGTCTTCTGAACATCCCGAGAAAACTTCATAAGCCAAATCTGTACCATAGGAAGTTAAAGTTGGAATCAGAAAGATTTGTCTTTTGGGCAACTAAATGGTACAGTAGGTAGAGCACCAGGCCTGGAATCAGAAAGACTTGTCTTTTTGAGTTTAAATCTGATCTAAGACATTTACTTGCAATGTGATCCTGGGAAAGTCACTTTCTCCTATTTGTTCCAGTTTCCTCCTCTGTAAAATGAGCTGGAGAAGGAAGTGGCAAACCATTCCTATATCTTTGCCAAGAAAACCCTAAAGAGTCACAAAGAGTCAGACATAACTGAACAACACGAGAAAAATTGTGTAACTGAAAGTTAGATGGTAAAAAGTGTTAGGGAAGTGAGTGGATAGTGAGGAAGCAAAGGCAAAAAATGAAGATGACTTTTTGTGAGAGTTTTCAATAAAAAAAAAAAGTCAACATACAAGACCAATTCAACTCAGCAAGCATTTATTAAGTGCCTGTTATATACCAGGTGCTAAGCTAAGCACTGGAGATACAAAAGACAAAAATAAACAAAGTTGCTCCTCTCAAAAAGCTTACGTTCTTTTGGAAGACAGAATTGTAGTTAAGAAATTTTTCGTCTGAAGCAAAAGCATTTTTGGGTTGTTTTGTTTTGTTTCTTAAGGGAAGGGCACAGAGATAAGGGATCAGTGTGACCTCAAATGCATTTTGGTCAAGAGTGTAGTGGTCTGGACCTTCACTCCTCAGGATTAGGGGGAAATGTTAAAACTCAAGAGATGTCTTAAAGCAGGGGTCCTCAAACTTTTTAAATAGGGGGCCAGTTCATTGTCCCTCAGATTGTTGGAGGGCCAGATTATTGTTAAAACAAAAACTTTATTTTGTGGACCTTTAAATAAAGAAACTTCATGGCCCTGGGTGAGGGGATAATCGTCCTCACCTGCTGCATCTGGCCTGAGGGCTGTAGTTTAAGGACCCCTGCCTTAAAAGATCAGAATTAAGGGCATAGTAACTCATTCCAGGTCCACCTTGTCCACCCCAACTCTTGGGTTGGTGAAGAACAGGCCTCCTCTTCCATAATCAGTCAGTCGACAGATATGGAAATTTAGTCATCACAAGGACTAAAGGAAACCCTCCCAGGAAAGAAGCAGACCCCCCCTTCTTTCTATTACATTAGCATCCAAGCACTGCCCCATTTGTCCTTACTAGCTGACTAGAGAAGAAAATAGCTTTAAGAAATGGCAGGGTCAAATAAAGGTTACATGTGCGTTTTAAAAACAGGTAATAAAAATAAAATAAAAATAAAATGATAGGTAATATCCATCATGTATATTTGTAGACAGCAGGGAAGGAGATTGAAGGTCCCAGTCTCCCTGAGGCAACTTTAAGAAAAATGTCACTCTTCTTAGACAGGCAGGGGGTTAATTAGAGATTTCAGGCTCAGGGACCTCACAGGCCATCTAGTTCAACCTGCTCATTTAACAGAAAATAATAAATAAAGCCTAGAGAAGTCAAAGAGCTTGCCCACAATGACCCAAGTAGTAATTGGAAGAGCTGGGATCTGACACAGGTGCTCTGTCCCCACCATTGCCTCTTTCCCTTGCACCAAACCAATTGGGGATGGTTGGGGGGAAGAGGGGGGAAGGGGTGTCTTATCAGCCAAGATAATAAAACATCTCTTAGAATAGATGTTCCAACCTGAGGTCCATCAGCTTATTTGTCTAATTCTTTGATAACTGTATTTCCGTATAATTGATTTCCCTTATAACTCTGAGTATTTTATTTTCTTTATTTAACATTTGTCCTGAAAAGGATCCACAAGCTTCCTTGGAGATGTCCATGACTCAAAAAAGCTATAGTCTCCCTGCCATAAGAGGAACAGTTCCAAGAGTGGTACCCTCTTCACTTTATGTTGATTCCAGGTGTTCATCATCAGTCATGATGTTTGCTTATTCTGCCCTTAAACTCTAGGACTGCACCCTTAGCTCTGGCTGCAGGCTTCTGTTTCCCTCCCCATGTCCTGGTGAATCAAATGACCTTATTTTTAAAGTGCTTTGTGCAGTTCCTGATGCCTAGTAGGTGCTTAATAAATGCCTTTTCCCCTTCTCTTGCTCCCTATTCATGATCTCTTCTAAACACTTCTCTTTCCTAAAGTTTCTCATCCTGCCCCTGTTCCTGACTTTTTTTGAATTTCAAAACCCATGCCCCGCTACAGTTGGCTCGTCCTGGAACTTTCCAAAATACTCCAGGACTTCCTCCCCCTGGAAGCATACAATCCCCTGGTATATTCCTCTTCAAGTCATCTCCCTATTCTACTGGTGAATTCCTCCTGGAGCCTCCATTTTTTGAAGGGGCTCAGTCTGCCTGTTTTCCTTTGCTTCCTTGTCCTGTTCCTGACTTCCCCTAGAATTTAAAACCCTGCTTCCCACAAGAAGTACCTTCATTCCACTCCCCCTCTCCATCTCCCATTTGTATGTTGTCATCACCCATTAGAATGTAAACTCCTTGAAAGCAGGATCATGTCTTTCTTTTTTACTCAAATCCTGGCCCTTCTGCACAATGCCCAGTACCTAACAAGTGCTTTGCAAATGACTGGGATAATGGAAGAAGGACTAGATTCAGAGTCAGGGAGGTAGGCTCTAAATTTGGCCTTGGACTAATGTAGAAAAATGTAAGCTTCCTGAGGGTAGGGTCTGGTTTTGGCCTTTTTTTGTATTTCCAGCACATAATAATCATTTAATAAAATGCTTGTTGCCTGTCTTGTTTTGAATTACTTTCCTGCTACTTATTAATCATGGAAAATTTCTTTATCTCGGTTTCTTTATCTGTAAAATGAAGGGTTAGCCTAGCTAAACTTCAAAGTCAAGTCTATGCTCTTGTAGTCGAACCCAATTCATCTCAATGAGCTCCTCTGTTAAAATAAAAATGCAGAGCTTTCCAGCTCTAGATGCTATGACTTATGCAAAGAGCAGAAAGACAACCCAAGTCAAATAAAATTTATCATTTATTGCAAACATCTAAAGGTTCTTAATACATTTTGGTGTCCTGAGCCCCTGATGTGGAACTTTCTCAGAATCACATTCTTAAATACATGTGATAAAATACACAGAATTAAAAGAAAACCAATAAAGATGCATTTTTCCCGTCCACTTTAATGGATGGTCTATCCACAGTCTTCTTGGGTTAACCTACAGATCTCAAGTTTAAGAACCCCTGATCTTAAGGTTGCCCCAAGAAAGAATCAACCAGGCTTAGGGAGCCAAGGAGAAAGTTCCATTCCCTTTCCCAAGAGTCTCCATCCTTCCTCCAAAGCCCCCCATCCCCTGCCTGCGTCCTGCTGGCTCAGCCTGTCCTGCTGCCGGCATGTCCAGGGCCATATCCTGCTCGTGCTATTTTCCTTGGCACAGATGGGGGGCACGGGAGTCCAACAAGGTGGAAAACAAGGGATGAAGGGGGGCAAGGCTGCACCCCTCCAGCAAGTGGCCTCTGTTGCTAGGGCCAGGCCCAGTTTCACCAAGCTTCCTCCCCCACTGCAACATTGTTCCCTTGTTATGACAGGGGGGTGGGCCTCAGCTGTGGCCAGCCATCCCCAGAGATTTCCTCCCTGTCCCCCGCTTAGACAGCTGGAGGAAACGGGCCGGCTCCGGCTCCTGCTCCAACAACAACAGTCCCGCTGGCCTGGCTTGAGCACCACGGGGCCTGCCAGGGAACCTAGAGCGCCCCAGACCCCCCCAACCCCGGCAAAACATATTTGCTTGTTTTCCTAGGAGGAGTGGACCCCCTACCATTCCTGAGTAAACACCCAGAACTGCTGATAAGGGCAGAGCAGGACAGGCAACCTGTCTGCTCCGAGACCCCCAGCCCCAAGCCTGCCACAAAGGCAGGGCAAGGGGTGAGACCCAAGCCAGACTGCAGAGCAAGTCGGGCCGGGAGAAAGGAAAGGTCCGATGCTCTGCTCATGGACACTGGCCCAGCTCTGTTTCTAAGCCTCTGCTCTCCCCTCCCTTGGAATCACAACATGTTAGAATCACGGTGGGCCTGGAGAAGGCTGGGGAGGGGGGAGGCAGAGAGGGAGAGATATGGTAGTTATCTTATTGGCAGGGCTAGCCATTGGCAGAAGGATCGGAATTGTTCTGTTTGGTCCTAGAGGGAAGATCCAGGAACACTGACTAGAAACTAAACACAAGACATCATATTTGGGGGAAAAAAATCTAACAATTAGAACTATCCAAAATTAGAATGGACAGCCCTAGGGGGTGGCAAAAACCTCATCACTAAAGAGCTTCACGTGGAGATAATGATAGGACCATTTGATGGGGATATTGTAGAGCCTCAAGACCCTCTCAGGGAGTTTTCAAAGTCAAAATTATTTCCATAATAATACTAAGATTTTAATTTATAATACAGTAAATATCAACAGATTATCTCCCATAAATAAAAACTTTTTGGAAGAAGGGATCCTTAATAATTTTTATAAGCATAAAGGGGTCCCACTACCAAACAGTTTGAGAACTACTTTTGTATAGGATTATAATAATAATAATAATAAACTAGCATTTATGGCATTTTAAGGTTTACAGAGTACTTTACACATATTTTGTACTTGAACAAGAAAGGAAATGTTCTAGATATTCTCTTGGGTACCTACTTAAACTGAGATTTTATAACATCCTGTTGAAACAAAGGTCCCAAGAATAGAGATTTGTGCTATTAATTCTCTAATCTGTCCTTTCACCCTCTTCCACCACACATAGTACAGCCTATACCACACTTATGGATCAGGCATCTCGAAATGCAAAAACTACATTTATTAGTGAGGAGATCTCAGACCAGACTGGATCCTGGTCCCCAAAGAGAGATTCATAGAGTCCAATCTTGTTCATCTACACAGAGACAAAGTCATTCAGAAATACTCTAGTCTTGGGTCCCTCTGTCTGGTCCCTATGCAGCCCTGCGCTTTTTTTTTCTTTCTATTTCTCCAGAAGGATGTCCAGGCTAGCCTTGTCTTCATTCCTCTTCAGGGGGGGTATTCCTAATTCTATGGACTTTCCCCTTTCAATTCCCTTTTATGTGTTGCCTTACCCTGCCAGAATGTAAGTTTCTTGAGGGCAGAAACTATCTTTCTGCTTGTATTTATATTTTCAAGACTTAGCCCTGTGCCTAGCACATAATAAAGTGCTTAATAAAAGCTTGTTGACTTGATTTAATTCCAACATCTGTTCCAGGATGGAGCCTTCACTCTAAGCTCTACAGGTCCTCAAGGTGTTATATGAAAGAGTATAGCCTCATAAAGGAACTTTTTAACCAAAACAATACAGGTTGGAGGGGAGGAAAGAACCCCTGCAGTCCAACCCCCTGGGACATTTGTGCTGGAAATAGAAGTCAGGAAAAGTAAGTCCAGGAGAGGGCTAACATAGTGGCTAGACGCTAGAAATGGTAGATTGCTGAAAAATCAGCCTGTGTAGGCCACTGAAAGACTACAAGACAATTAAGGATTGTGGTCAATAGGGAAGAAGCTGGCCCTTCTTATATCAGGAGTCCAGGACAAAGTGCCCTTCACCGTTGGTTTGGAGTTCCTATGATGTCTCAAGTCTTGCTACCTAAAGGGCTTCAAGCAAGCCATTTCCCCTTCTCTGGCCTTAAGTTACATTATCTATAAAATGAAAAGATCAAACTATATCAATAAAGTCAAATGGGGCCACTGTTGCATACACGAGTATTCCTGTGGGCAGCATATTGACTTGGTTTTAAAATGTAATCTTTTCTCTTTTTATTGTATTTGTATTTATTGTGTCAAATATTTCCCAGTTACATTTTAATCTGGTTTTACCATAGGGAATGTTTGTTATAACTCTGGGTTTGACATTTCTGATGGATGATCTTTAAAGTATTAGGAAACAAGCTTTTTTCACGTGCAAATATTTTCCCTTTTCCCCAACTCTATCAAGTTTTTCTCCCCAGCTTTGTTTTTTTTCTTTTTAAGTGTTTTATTGGAAATTTTTTTACATTGGTATCACTTCTGACTTCCCTTTTCCACAAAACTCTCCCTTATGACAAACAAGTACAGTCAAACAAAACAAAAAACTCAGTAGTCAAATCTAAAAATGTACACTTCATTCTGCATTGATAATCTACCCCTACCCCACTACCCTAGCTGAGAAGAGGCACATTTTACCTAACTCCAATATTCTGTAGCCACATTTAAGTCTTCTTGTTGATTGAGTTCTGAAATCTTTCAATATCATTTTCACTTACATTATTGTGATTATCATATAAAATTTTTTCTGATTCTGCTTTTTTTGCTCTGCAACATAATACACATGTTCCTAAATTTTTCTGAAGTTTTCATATTCATCTCTTCTTATGACAGGATAACATACCTTTGCATTCATCACAGTCTGTTCAATAATTTTCCCATAACTGAATGCCCACTTTTTTCCCAGTTCTTTGATACTATAAAAACAAGTGTCACTATATTTTTTAATATATGGGACCCTTCCTTCTGTCTTTTACCCTCTTGAGTATATGCTTAATAGCCTATATTCTATAATAATCTGTACTTCATATTTCTAATGTTCCTGTTCTTCTCAGGTTTTTATAAGGAAAGAGAAAATTAAATTACAGAAAACACTATCATCATGCTATAGTTGTCAAAAGTGCATAGAGACCTCTAAGTCACTAACTGGATGGCTGCTGGACTCCCCCATCTCTCTACCTCTAGTCTTTCCACTAATATTTTGTGGTTTACTTCTTGTAATGTATTGTGTGGCTGCCTTTACGTCAGGTACAGACAGCATGGCTCCATTCCAGATTCCCCTTAGAAGTTCTCTCGGTCCCAAGGATCTCTCCTTGCATGGAGTAGACTTTAGCCAAGTTCCAGCCATTTGAATGAGATCAGGCTAGTGGTTACTAGTACCACCTAGTGGCTTTACTCCATACCCCCAAATTTATCCTGCTTCCAAGTTGTTCCCTGTGCCCATAATGTTCTCCCTTCCTTTTTTCATCTAGACATTCTCTCTTTTATCACAAATTCTAGGAAGGAGGGTTCATTTCCAGCCCAAAGTTCTCATCATTTCCACCCCAGAAACTAGTTTCTCCCTGTTAGTGAGAATCTGATCCAGAATAGAATTCACCTTTCATGGTTCCTCCATCTTTTGAAGTATGAAGTCATCTCTAAGGCAAGTCAAAAAGCTATTAACTGCTCTGTATTTGGCAGAAAGACATCTGCAACAGATGTCTGGATAATTGATGACCTCAATCATACCTTTGTACCAGATGTGATCCATTTCCCAATCTCTTCCTGTCTTTCTTCTTTCTGCCCAGGTAGACTGTTATGTACTCCAACTTTTTTCTCTCTCTCCTTTGACCTTTACCCAAATATTCTTCGATATGCTTCCCCTTCTGGTGCTGGATTTACTTACATGAGTATATCTTATTAATTCTCAATGTTACCATCCTTTTAACTAATATTTCTTTTTAATAATGTGTCCAGAGCTTTGGTCCATTTACAGGTTTCCTCCCACAAAACTTCAGTATTGCTCTTAGGTCAAATTTACCTCCTTGAATTAGGACCTACAGCATGTTGAACCGGGACAGGAAGACCTAAGTTCAAATGCAGCTTCAGATACTTAGTAGATGAGTGATCCTGAGCAACTCACTCAATTATAAAATGGAGAAGAATTGTCATAATAACATCTACCTCCCAGGGTTGTTGTGAGAATCAAATGAAACAATATTTGTAAAGCACTTAGGAAACTTTAAAATGCCATGGAAATGATAGTTATTGTTTTTACTAAGTAGAAAAGTTTGTAAACATAAAAGTTTTGGGTGGGAATAATGAGTTCTGTTGTGGTGAATTTGAGATAGTTACTGAACAATCAGTGTGAAATATCCAGTAAGCAAAAGATGATTTAGAATTGGGCTCAGAAGAAAGACTAAGGCAGAACAACAAACCAATTCACCTAACTTGCTGCTTAATCTTGGTGTTTAATAAATTATTTTTGACTGATTACTTTGTTGAATGGAATTGAATTTATAGCTTTAGAGACTACCAGGAACAAAAAGGTTAAGTGCCATGCCAAAAGTCATGAAACTAAAATATGTTCAAAACACTGGCTACTCTCCAATAAGTCAGGCTAACTCTTAGAGCCTGAGGGTAAAGCCCAACACACACACACACACACACACACACACACACACACACACACACCCAGAGGAACTTCTTTGGGACAGCCTTTGGCTTCCCCAAGACCTAGATTCATACCCTGTGACCATCTTGACACCAGACAGGGAGAGGATGAAGCTGACTGTGGAGTGAGGAGCTGGACAGAGTCCCAAGGAAAAATCTTTTTTTTTTATTAAAGCTTTTTAATTTTCAAAAGATATACATGGATAATTTTTCAACATTAACCCTTGCAAAATCCTGTGTTCCAATTTCTTCCCTTCTCCCTACCCTCACCCCTAGATAGCAACTAATCCAATATGTATTAAACATGGTAAAAATGTATGTTAAGTCCAACATAGGCATACATATTTATACAATTATCCAAGTGAAATTCAAGGAAGAAAAGGTAGAAGTCCACAATAGGGTTTAATTTTCCTATTCTGAGCAGTCTTCTCTGTCCATTTTCTGAAATGATCTCACCCCTCAGGTGCAAGTGAACAATTCTCTTCCCCCCACCAACCAACCCCCTATCCTGCTAGCTTCCCCAGGAAACTCCTTCCCAAGAAGAAATCAGAATGATGGACTCTAAATAAGGACCAATGGCTCTAATGCCATCTATTCCTGAAGGCCAGGCTCTGGGGTCAAGTGAAGGCCTGTTGGCAAGACTGACATTAATTAATCCAACTCCAGGGGTGATGAGCTCCAGCCCGGCCATGCTGCTCCTCAGCATTCCAAGCTTTTAGGAAAAGGAGGAAGCAGGGCACTACCAGTGGGTACCATGAAGAGCAGCTTCTTTTTCATATGATGAACAGCTTCTGTTTCAAATCCTTTCTTTCAACCCTTCTCCCAGTCAAAGACATAACTAGGTTAACGTAACTAGAATTTTTTTCCTTAAGCATCTGTTATCCTTCAGCACTTTAAATACAGCAAATCTTAGTTAACAAGAAGAATTAACTAAAATAAAATACATAATCAGTTTCTTTTTCTCCATTCCTGACTCGCACCCTGATGGGCTCTCCTTTTTAACCCATGTCCAACTTTTAAAAACTGATTTGTTTGAGTTTCAACCTGCTTGTCCCAATCAAGACTTACTGTATCCCAGAAATTACTATTGCTACCCTTAGTTACTCAAACTTGAGGTCACCAGGGCGAAAGAGATAGCAAACCCAGATAATTTCAAACCACTGTGGATGTATCTTAAGATGGAAATGTCTTCTTTTCCTTTGTAAATATTCAATTAAGGAGGAAAGAGCAGAGGGGAGATGACAGAAGTATAAAGAGGGGGAAGAAGGAAAGAGAAAAGACAAATGGAGAAAAAGAGAAACAAAGAGAACAAGAAGGAACCAAAGAAGTCACCAAGAGGTTGGGAGTAAAAAGTGGGGCAGGCCTATTGCTATACTTACTGGCATAAGGGAGACATTCTTCCCATGAGTATTCTCAACAGGTAGGAAATGATGCAACAGGATCCCAATACCTAGACTTGCATCATTCTATAACCACAGAAATAGAACCAATTAGAACAGAAACCAAGAGACTTGGAATTCTTGGATTCCTGATCTTCATGCTCTAAGTTAGGGGTCAAGAAGAAAAAAAGAGAGCCTGAAAAAAGCTGTAGGGAATCATGAGAGAAAGACAGAGACAGACGGACAGGGAGAGAAATCAAGCAAGTTCTCTCCTCACTGGTCCCCAGAAGGGACTAAGGTTTATTGGGAAGTTTCCCCAGGTCCCCCACCCCAGATTGATCTGTCTCATCTTCCTTCCTCTACATCCTAAATTTTATGTTCACACCAATGATTAAAGAACACAGTGAAACAAGGAGAACAAGGAAAAAGGGATAGTGGCACATAGAGGAAAAAAAATTCAAAAAAGGAAATATACAGAGGGGGAAAGGAAGGAGAAAAGGTGGGGAAAGAGACATGTTGGGAGGCAGAGAAAGAGACCTAAAGACAGAGTAACACTGTAATATTCGTAGTGCTACAGTTTCTGGCACCTATCAGGTGCCTTATAAAGGCTTATTCCCTTCTAACATGGCAGGGACAGACTGGGATAGAGGGACAGAAAGAAATAGTGAGATTTGGGGGGGGAGAGATGGAGGGTCAGAGAACAGAGACAGAAATAACAGTGGTAGAGACAGAGAGAGATAAAAGGAACCAAGAAAAAGAAAGAGATTAAGAAGCAGAGAAAAAAGGCAGGAGATAAGATTTTATTTACTATCGGTCACAATCACTCTTTTGTGTTGTTTTCCTTTCTTTGTTTTGGAGGTTTTGTACAATGTGAGGAATTATGTCAGACTTACACTGGGGGGAAGGGAACAAGTTGTACATGATATATTGAAACAACATATATAAATAAGTACTTTTAAAAATCAAGACAGAAATGGAAAGATGGAGAGACAGAAAGATATAGACAGAGATACAGAGAGAAAGAGGGGAGGGGGAGAGAGAAGAGAGAGAGAGAGAGAGAGAGAGAGAGAGAGAGAGAGAGAGAGAGAGAGAGAGAGAGAGAGAGAGAAAGAGACAGAGGAGAGAGAAAATAGACAGACAGGAGAGAGAAGATAGATAGATAGATAGATAGATAGATAGATAGATAGGAGAGAGAAGGAGAGAAACAGAGACAGAGAGAGACAGAGAGATAGAGAGTCAGGGGAGAAAGAAGATAGAAGTGAGAAAGAAGTGAAATAGAGACAGAGAGACAGAAAGAGAAAAAGAGAGGGAAAATAGAGATAGAGGAGATAGAAGAAAGAATGAGAGAAACAGACAGAGAAGAGAGAAAAATAGAGACAAAGGAGAGAGAGGAAATAGGAGAGAGGAGAGAAACAGAGACAGACAGAGAGATAGAGAGACAGAGAAGAGAGAAAGATAGAGACAGAGGAGAGAGAAGATAGACAGGAGAGAGAAGGAGAGAAAGAGACAGAGACACAGATGGAAAGACAGAAGAGAAAGAAGATAGACAGGAGAGAGAAGAAGAGAAACAGAAACAGAGACACAGAGAGATAGACAGAGAAGGGAGAAAGATAAAGACAGAAGAGAGAGGAGATAGGAGAAAGGAGAGAAATAGAGACAGACAAAGAAACAGAGATAGAAAAGAAAGGAGAGGGAAGAGAGAAGAGAGGAGAGAAGCAGACAGATAGAGAGGCAGACAAAATAGAGAGACAGAGAAGAGAGAAAGACAGAGACAGGAGACAGGAGGTAGACGAGAGAGGAGAGAAATAGAGACAGACAGAGATAGGGAGGAGAAAAGAGAGACAGAGGAGAGAGGAGATAGTGACACAGGACAGAGAAACAGAGTGAGGGGGACAGAGAGAGGAGAAAGAGACAAACAGAAAGACAGAGACAAAGAGACAGAGATAAAAGAGAAAGACAGAGAAGAAAGGAAATAGAGAAAGTGACACAGAGAGAAATACAGGAATAAAAACTGACATTACTGGAGATAAGGGAAAACAAAAGGAGAGATGGAGAGACCCAGGGACAGAGAGATGTTGACAGTGAGACTAGAGCCTGCCCAAGTGTCAGACAGGCAGAAAGGAAGCTGAGAGCAGCGGAGGGCCGAATGCCTGTGACCAGCAGGGCTGACCTCCCTCAAGCCCTGGGTCAGAAAATAGCCTGTCTTGTGCTGCAAAGCATTTCCTGTGGGGCCCTGGGGCCCTGGAGACCTGTACTTTCTCAGGGGTGGGGCTGGGCCATGGGAGCGTGTGCTCTTGCTGGGACCTCTTGTCCAATAAGGTTCAGGAGAGAGAAGAGGCTGAAGCAGGGCCTGAAACAGACCCCATCCCTCCCCTCTGCCCAGCATTCCTCTCCTACGCCAAGCCCAGGAAGCTCTTTGGCTCAGCCTGTGCTGGTGTAATTTGGGCAGCTCCATTTATAAAGCCTCAGCCTGGATGAGCCTAAGACCATTTCGTCATGCCCCTGCCTCCAAGCAAACTCCTACCTCCCAAAACAAGGGCTTTAAATCCCACCCTCTCTGC
Organism: Antechinus flavipes; assembly: GCF_016432865.1. Classification (NCBI taxonomy): domain Eukaryota; kingdom Metazoa; phylum Chordata; class Mammalia; order Dasyuromorphia; family Dasyuridae; genus Antechinus; species Antechinus flavipes. The sequence goes on from NC_067400.1 coordinate 560,477,682, forward strand.
CCTTCAGAGCCAGTCCCCAGCTCCCACCGAGGGATGGGGTCTAATCCTGGTTGGACAGAGGGAGAAGAAACATAAGAACACTGGAATGACTGCTGGACACAGAGTCAGAGGATCCCGGTTCAAATCCTGTCTGCTACTTGCTCCCTATGTAATCTTGTGCAATTCAGTTCACCTCTCTGTGCCTTACTCCCCTCTCTCTAAAACTAGAGTTGGACTTGATTACCTCATGGGTACCATCCAGCATCAAATTTATGATCTTAGTATTATTAGACTTGGAGTTAGATCAGGATTCAAGTTTTGTCTTGCCTTTGAATCAAAATTACTAGCTACATTGCCTGTCCAAGTCTCAATTTTCCCATTTGTAAAATAAAGGGGTTAGACTAAAATCTAGTAGTTTAGAGCAGGAGTACTTAAATCCAAGACTCTTTCTCCCACAGAGAGAAATGCTGCCTTTGTACCCCCGGTCTTTTTCCTCCAGGAGAATCATTTCCATTGAACTTCAGGGTTCCCCATAATTGCTAATAGAAAATAACAATTCTTTTGTTTAACATTCAAAAGTCTGCATTATATAGTTGCAGTCAACAATTCCAAGTTTAGCACAGGTCACTGCCATCTTCACATACTCTTAGGTCCAGGCAAACTGCCTATTTGCTGTTTGTTTCTCTTGTGTGACATTCCATCTCCCATCTCTGCACCTTCGCATAAGTTGTACTCCAAGCCCAGAAGGCTCTCCCTCCTCACCTCTGTCTCCCAATCCCTAACTGTCTTCAAAGTCCAGCTCCTACTTGAGGCTTTCCCTGTTTTCCTCCCCCACTCCCCAGATGATATTGCCCCTTTCCAAAATGATTTTCTATATGTTTGGTATTCATTTTTTCTGCCTCTATGTTTCCCTGTGATAGAGTGTTGGTTCTTTGGGGTCAGGGACAGTTTCCCTTTTTGCCTCTAGATTTTGGGTGTCTAGTGTTATACTTGACGCACAGTAGATGAATAATAAATGCTTGTTGGTTGCTTATTTGATCCCATCCATTCAACTCACCCTTCCTATTCTAGCCATCTTCTTTGCTTTAGATAAGAATCTCCCTATGTTTCTCCATTCCATCTGAGTTCCATTTCTTGTCTGAGACTATACCAAGGACTAAGGAAGGAAGGGGAAGAGGGCAATAATGCATATTCTGGGACACTCCCCCTCACTGTCCAGTCATCAATTAATCAGTCTGTTCTTCATATTAGAGACCTTCCTGGAGTCAGGAAAAGTAAGGTCCAATTCTGCACCCCTGAGTCCCCTGAATCATCGCTGGTAGTCCCAGAGCCAAAGGGCATCAGGGATTAGCCTAGAGAAGGCTCCTTGGGGCCAGCTCAGCATATTCCTTGAATAGGGCAGAAACTGTTTATTTCCTGACTCTGAGACAACTCCCAGGAAAAGCTTCCCCCTAGACCAAGCCAGGAGAGAATACCAATCTCCTTAGAACCATTCCCAGTAGAGTTCTGCTGACCCAACCCTGGCCCTGACCCTAGCTACTCAGGGGGAGGAGAGGGGACCAGGGGACCAGGAGAAACTTGAAGAACAGTGTGTTCTGCACTGAAAAGGAAGGGAGTATCTCAGGGTTCAGTTTGGTAAAAGTGCCAAAAGATAGTATGCTTTTTTCCAATGTGGGGCAGAAGCTAAATCCCTACTGCCTCCCACCCCCAAACCCACCAACCAGAACGTGAAAAACAGATGTATGTGATGCAGCATCTCAGGTTTTCTGTGTGATTTCATCCATGTCATTTCCCTACTCCATCATTCGCAAAAGAAAAATCCTTCCTACTCCTTTCCACCTAAAGATGGGGAGAAGTCAAATAAACTTGTCTTGACAGAACAGTTTGGGATAACCTCTAATAATAATTATAACAGTACCAACTTTGCTTTTTTCAGCACATAACATTCTAGAAAAACCCTTCTAATGTATTTACTCATTGATGTGTTAATCAGCTCCATCCCTGTAATCATAAAGTCAAATCAACAAGCATTTATTAAATTCCTGCTGTGTATCATGTACTGTGTGAAGTGCTAGGGCTATAAAGGAAAGCAAATAAAAAAGGTTCGTTCACACTCTAATGGGAGAGACAATATGCAAACAGCTTTGTACCAACAAGATACAGAAAAAGGATAAAAAGATATAATCTCAACGGGAAGACACTAAGATTAAGGAGGTCAAGGAAAGATTTCTTACAAGTGAGACTTGGAGGAAGTCAGGAGACAGAGGTGAAAGAGAGCTCCAGCCATGGGCCCCTTCCCATTCCAACCCCCACCTTACCTCCATGAAAATACCTGGAGTCAAATAGTGTCTTATGAGACGGCCATCGGGTGTCCCTGAACAGAACAGTTAGGGGAGGGATATAAGAAGACTAGAGATGTAGGAAGTAGCCAAGTTTTAAAGGGCCTTTGAAAGCCAAACAGAGGGTTTCATATTTGATCCTAAAGATAGTAGGAAGGCAATGGAATGGATTGAATGAGGAGTTGATGTGGTCAGATCTGTGCTCTATAATTTGACAGCTGAATGAAGGACTGTCTGGGGCAGAGATCTGAGGCAGAGAGACCCACCAGCAGCTACTGCAGCAGTTTGGATGATGAGGACCTGCAGCAGAGCGATGGTAGTGTCAGGGGAGAAAAGGAGGAAATGTGTTCAAGAGATGCTACAAATCAAAAGCCAGAAGTACATAGCATCCTGGAAAGACTTAGATGAACTGATGCTAAATGAAGTGAGTAGAACCAAGGGAACATTGTATCCAGAAACAAGATTATGTGATGATCAGTTGTGATGGACTTGGCTCCTTTCAACAATGAGGTGATTCAAGGCAATTCCTGTAGACTTGTGATAGAAAGAGCCATCTGTATCCAGAGAGAGAATCATGAAAACTGAATGTGGATCAAAGTATAGTATTTTTACCTTTTTTTGGTTTTCGTCGTTTGCTTGTTTTATTTTTCTTTCTCGTGTTTTTCCCCTTTTGATTTGATTTTTCTTGCACAGCAATAAATATTTGATTTATTTCCACATTAGTGTGGAAATATATTTAGAAAAACTGCACATATTTAACCTGTATTGGATTGCTTGATGTCTGCAAGATTTTGCAAAGGTAGATGCTGAAAATTATCTTTGCATGTATTTGAAAAAAATAAAATTATTTTTTAAAAAAAGGACAAGGCATCCAATTAGACATAGCATGTGTTGTGCAAAGGAGGGTGTGTGCTCCCAGGAAGCACCCATCTGCTTCTGCCTTGCTCTAGGGTGTTGTCCCTGATGCTTCTCCTTTCTGTTCTTTCTATAGAATCTCCTCTGATTTCTGAGGAAGAGTCAGACATTTTTCTTGCCACAGCTAACTGCATCCCTTCCCCTCATAACTTTTCCACGAACTTGCCCCATGAATCACTCCCTCTCTCTCATCTTCAGCGTCTATCTCTTACTTAGGACTACATAGGACCCTCCTCTTTTTCACATCCACACATCTAGAAAGAATTGTCCACATTGCTGCCTCCCATCCTCATCATCTACTCAGTCCTCATCTTCCACATCCACTCCATCCTTGTGATGTGGCTCCAGACTCTACAGTCTGATGAAACTGCTCTCTCCAATTACCAAGGAATACTTAGGTGTACACACAACATGTACACACACAAATGTGTACACAGATATATGCAGATGGATATACATACATGTATTTATCTGGGTATCTGGTTTTGTTCAATTTCTTTCAGTCTATCTGGCTCTATGACCCCATTTGGGGTTTTCTTGGCAGAAGAGACACTGGAGTAGTTCGCCATTTCCTTCTCCAACTTATTTTACAGATGAGGAAACAGAGGTAAACAGGGTTAGGTGACTTGCCCACATCACACAGCTATTAAGTGTCCGAGGTCAGATTTGAACTCAGGAGGATGAGTCTTCCTGACTTGAGATCCAGCACCACCTCGCTGCACCCTATGTCTGTCTGTCTGTCTGTGTGTATGAATATAACCAAGGATCACTTCAGTTTTTCCACGTTTATATCCACAATCAATGGCCAAGTCCTGTTGGCTCTATTTCCACAACCTTTCTTGCACCTGCCTGTTCTCTCCCTCCAAACAGCCAATGGCTAAGTTCAGGGCCTCTCCAACTCTTGACTTTTGTAATAAATAACTTCCTAAATAATCTCTAGACTTCCTGTCTCTATTATCACTAATCTATCTTCCATACAACTGTAAAAATTATCTTCTGAAGACACAAGTTTATGTTTCTCTCCTGCTTGAAAATCTTCAGGGAACACAACAGGATAAAATACAAACCCTCCTCTTCTCCCTTGTATTTCCTCTATGTTTCCATGACATTATTCTCTCTCTGATCACTCTGATCACTCTCTGCTAGATCTTCATCCACATTATGCCTGTAAATGTGGTCATCCCCAGGATTTTTTCCTCAATCTTCTTTTTTTAATCTCTACATTATTTCACTTTCAATTCCCATAGATTTCATTATTATCTCCATGCTGATGATTCTCAGATTTACTTAGCCGGATTACATGCAGAGACAACAGACATCTTGAATTGGGTCTTCCATAGATATCTTGAACTCAGTGACCAACCCTGAACTCATTCTCTTTTCCTCAAACTTTCCCTTCTTCTGAACTTCCCTATTATTGTTGAAGGTACTTCTAATATATTAGTCAGTCAAACTAGAAATTAGTTGTCATCCATGACTCCTCACCCCCACCCCACTGTCATAGCCAATCTGTTGCCAAGTCCTTTTGAGTTTACCTTCTCTAAATTAAGTCCCACAGACCTCCAGATGACCAGGACAGAGAAAATCAGGAACTATTTTTGTATACTACATGCCTTTATTAATGCGACCCAAGACCCAAAGAGTATTTTTGGCTGCCACCTCATAATGCTGACTCACATTTGCCATGAGAGAGGGAAGCCCTTTCTAACTAAAACACTTAACCAAGGCATTATTTTGGGGAAGATTGTACAGTAAGCTCTGTTTAGGTCGGTACCAGTAGACAGAAGAGAGAGCATGGAGAGGATGGAATGGGCATCTGCGGAGAGTGCATGGGAACAAACCTTGGACATAGATATTGCCCCCAGAGAATGAATTACCTGACAGTGAACTGAGGAAGTGGTCCTTTCAGTTACATTTGGAAGTGAGATTTCCCACTACCCTCCCTCTCTGAGAAATCCAGGGTCCGAGGGGAAGGGGCCCCTCCATGGAACCGAGCTCTATTGTGTAGCCAGAAATAACCACCACCACTGGGCGCCTGTCCCTGTCCCAGAAAGCTGCCAGCCCAGCACAATGACACAGTGGGTCCCACCACCGTCACCCAGCCCAGAGCCCCCCCTCCCCAGCTGGTCAGTCAGCTCCCAGCCCCCTCAAGACAATGGCCAGGCCCCTAGGCCCTGATAGCAGCCCTGGACAAAACTGTGTGAGTGTCCACTCACAGGAAGTAGCCTTCAATAGCCCGATAACTTCCTGTATCCTGACATTGTGAAGGCCTGCTTCCTGCCCACAGTCTCCTAAAATACAGCAAGGCAAAATGGGGCAAAATGACAAATAGGGCTTTTCCCCAGTACTCCAACCTCTAGCTTTTAGCTTCCTTGATGACCTGGATTCCCTTCCCACTCGACCCAGATGCTTAACCAGAAACCTCTCCCTTGTCCATCATCCACATCAAATGACTCTCCTAGAATCAGCAGTCATCTGGTCTGTCTCTCTGTCCCCTGGCCAAGCTTCTGCCTCTAACAGAACCAGACCCAAAATGGTTCTGTTTCTGAAGTCTGTCCAAAAAAGTGACTCCATAAACAATCACCCAATCCCAAGCTTCTCATTTGTCTCAGGGTCAGGAATATCTCCTTCAGGTCTACCTTAAATCCCGCCTGCTGTACTTTAAGCATTGTGCCCTTTGTTTGATTGTTTTATCAGAGGAGGAATAATCACATTCTTCCATGTAATACCCTTTCACAGACAAAAAAAAAATGTTGTCACTCAACCTTTTTTCTAAATTCTTCAGCTTCCTTTAGTCCTCCAAAAGAAATCAGAGAGGGATCAGCCTAGAAACAAAGTGGGCAAGGTTTCCAGTAACCCTGGCCACCTGTCCTTGGACCCTCACATAGTCTATTTCTCCCAGTCTCTTTGATACCCCTCCCCACTTTTCCAGTTTAATGAACCAAATACAGCTACAAACATCAAGAGGTTTACCCCGTAAATCAATAGAAAACTAGGAAGTTTTGTACTTAGGCCATTAGGGAGCTTGGGGACATGTCATCTGATAACTTCTTATTTCCTAATTATTCCAAGTAAATTAAGCTCAGTTGGATGTACAGTGTGGAGAGAATGTAAATGTGGTCATCACCATCTAAATTTTAATATCTATGAAAAAACTCCAGTCACCCTACCCTAGACATACTAGGAACTCGGGACCCCTGATTTCTAGAATGAAGTAGCGAACCATTTCCCCTAGCTTTGCATTCAAAGCTGAGCCCAGTAGCCAAAGCCACCTGCCACCAGCCTCACTCTGACCCTCATTAACTCTCTCCCAGATTATTACAATAGCCGTCTAAGTCTTCTCCCTTATTCAAGTGTCTCTCCACTCCACTCCATCTGTGACTAGACTGCCAAAGTGATTTTCCTAAAGAGCAGGTCTGAGCATATCACCATCACTCCCGACTCAAAAAATTCTAGCGGCTTCTCTGGGATCATTCGGAAAATCCTTTGTTTGGCATTTAAATCTCTTGATAACCCGGCTGCTTCCTACCTTTTCAGCGCAAGCGCTCATGTGGTAGTCAGAAAAAGCTATACAAGGACACCCTCAAGGTCTCAAGAACTTTGGAACTGGTTGTATGATCTGGAACACACTGGCACAGGGCCACCCAGCATGGCGTGCCCTCCTCGGAGAAGGTCTGTGAACAAAGCAGGATTGAATTAGCTCAGAAAAAATTCAAGATGTGCAAAATTAGAGAATCCACCCGAAATGTTCAAAGGCATCATTTGTGCCCCTCCTGTGGCAGAGCACGCCAAGCTCATGTTGATCTGATCAGCCTCACTTGTACCCACTGTAACTTGACTGGAACATCGTGATATCATTTTGGTCCTCTTCAAGAAGGAAGAACAGCAATCGACAACCACCTTTCATTCTTATGTCACACAACCTACCTCCATTGGCCTCCTCAGTATTCCTCAGATACAAAATACTTTCTCTCCAGTACCCTGGTCTTTGCACTATGGCTCCTCATGCCTGGCAGGGTTTCCGGCACCCCCTCATCCCCAGATGCTGGTACCTGTCCTCCGGAGATTACGTTCCACCTACTCTGAAAATATCTCGGGCATATCTAGTGCTCTCCTCCATTAGGATGTGAGCTCCTCCGGCCCAGGCTGGATTTTTGCCTTTCTTGTACCCTAGGCTCTTAGTACAGTGCTGGGAATATTGCAGGCCCTTAGTGAATTCTTGTTGGCTGACTTACTCAGAGAAAGAGAGGAAAAAGAGAAGGAGGAAGATCATCTTTTTTTTTTAATTTTTTTTGCTGAGGCAATTGGAGTTAAGCAACTTGCCTAGGATCACATAGCTAGGAAATGTGAAATCTGTGAGATCAAATTTGAACTCAGGTCCTCCTGACTTCAGGGCTGGTGTTCTATCCACTGTGCCCCCTAACTGCCCTAGCCTTGATCATCTTCATCCTCCCATCCTCCTCCTCTGCCAGCTCAGGCAAAGCTCAGGACCGCCCCTCTCCTTTTCTCCTAAAAGGAGGAAGGAGGAAGAAGGAAGAGGAGGAGGAGGAGGAGGAGAAGGAAGAGAAGAAGAAGAAAAAAAGGAGGAGGAGGAAGAGGAGGGAAGAAAAGAAAAGAAAATGGATGAGAAGAGGAGAAGGAGAGAGGAGAAAGAGAAGTATGGTGAGAGAGAAAGAAAGAGAAGAAAATGAAATGGAGATCAAGAAGGAACATGAGAGAGACAGAGGAAAAGAAAGAGAAGGGGAAATAAGGAAATGATAAGGGAGAAAAAGAAAAGGAGGGAAGAAGATAAAAAGGAGAGAGAGAGAAAAAGAGAGGGGGAGAGGGAGAAAGAGGGAAGAGAGAGAGAGAGGAGAGAGAGAGAGAGAGGAAAGACTGAGGGAAAGGAGCCAGGAGGCCCACTCTCTCTGCCAGATATTGTTCTCTACTTTCTATGCCCCTGGCATTGAGCCACAGTCGTCCATTGTATAGGCCAAGGGAGGGAAGCCCCCAGTGGGCAGGGACTCATTCATCCCCCTCCCTACCAAGGAAGACTCTGAGCTTTTTCCTTGGCCAGCCTGGAGCCTGAGGTGGAGAATGTCTGGAAACTGCGGAAGAAAAGAAGCAGAGGAAGTCTCAGGGGAGGGAGAGCCCAGCCATTTTCCCAGCCTCCATCCCCAGCGAAGCAAAAAGCAGAGCTGGCTTTCCAAGTCTGCAATACAACTGGGGGGAGGGACCTTGGGGCTTCTCGTCTTTGAAGAAGTCACATTGATGTTGTGAAAAGATCAATGGACTTGAAGTCAAGATAGATAGATTCACTGACCTATATTAAGCTGTGTGATCCAGGAGAATCATTGAGCTTCTCTAAGGCTCAGTTTCCATATCTCTAAAATGGGTGCAACATTTTTTTGCAGTACCATTCTCACAGGGATATTAGGAATATCAGGGGAATACACAAAGGGCTTTGAACACCTTTAAACCTTATATAAATGCCAATTATTATTCCGACAGTCATTCTAGTGTCTGATTTTGGGGTCTATTAGGGTGGACTGACAACCCCAAGGATGTTCTCTCAGTCCTTCCTCGGCAATAGAGTAACAAAAACCTGAGTCCTTGGCCATAGGACTCCCTCTCTGGACTCGAGACCTCGATTTCCCCATCATAAGATGGAAAGATTGAATGAAATGGTCAATAAAATCTCTTTTAGCTCTGACATGGATTTCAAGAGGTCCCTCAGTTGGGTGCTGGTTGTGGAGGGAAGACATCTCAGCCGGAAGGTATCTATTCTTCCTGCTTCTCAGATAGCCTGGGAGATCAGAGGGTCCTGAGGGGATCAAAAAATCATTCATGAACCATCCTACCACAAAGTGCGGCATCTAGAGCAGGGGCTCTTAAGCCCTTCTGGGCAGCTGGGTGACAGAATGGGGAAAGTTGTGGGCTGGCAGTGAAAGCAGACCTGAATTCACAGTCTACTTCATCCTTAGCTGTGTGACTCTGAGCAGATCAAGTCACCTTTCTCAACCTCAAATTTCTCTTCTCTAAAATGGGAATGATCATAGCACCTACTTCCCAGAGCTGTGAAAATCAAATGAGATCATGTATATAAGGCACTTTGCAAACCTTCAAGGGCTATAGAAATGCCAGTTTTCATTGTGTCATGGACTCCTTGGGGGAGCCTGTGAATCCCTTTTCAGAATAGTGTTTTTAAAAGAACAAAATAAAATGCATGAGATTACAAAAGAAAGCAATCATACTGAAAGTTACCTGTCTGCCTGTCTAAGTGACAGATCCTGGGATTAAGAACTCCTTCCTTAAAGAGATCACAAAGCAAGATCCCAGTTCCCTCACCCCAAAACAGGGGACAAAGACATCAAAAGGCATCAGTGAGCCTGCAGTACACCCGGGAATGGTGACCCTTCCCACGTGGAGTGTGGCAAAGGCCCGGAAAGCCCGGCTCCTAGGTGAGAGGTCCTCCAGGGAGAGGGAGCTAGCAATGTGTCTTGCCTTCCAAGGAACAAGCCAGGGGCTGGTGCTGCAGGGTCAGCTCTGCAGACAGCCTCAGGAACACCTCCTGAGCCTGAAGGAGAGAAGACTGGAGCCATCCCTCAAGGACACGGCTTAGCCATCCTGGTCCCCAGCCTGGTACCCAGGGACAGGTGAGGCCGTGTGCGGGCCTTCTCTGTGACAGGTTCAGGAGCCCAGGAACCGGACAGCTCCCAACCCACTGCTGCTCCTCCCTTTCCCATCCCTGCCACCATCAGGTGGTGTGAGCTCAGAGAACAGAGACTGAGCCAAGTATAATTAGGAAGGTAAATTTGCTGGCATCCGCTGTTTCCCCCTCAACTGTAGGGATTCTCGAGAGGCTAAAACATAACAGTACACGTACTGTTACCGACGCTTAAAAAGTCAGCTGGGGGTGGAAAAAAGGGAAAAAGTGTAATTTTTTTATTTTAAAAAAAGCTAGCTGTGGAAAGGAAGAAGCCTGGTCCTGATAAGGCAGGAGGGAAAAGAGGGAAGAACAGAGGTAGTGACTGGGCCTTCTGACGGTTCCTTCACCCTAGAGACCACAGCCCTAATCAACCCATGCTGCCTTTCCGCCCAGGGCCGGCTGCTCTCTTCTACCCTGAGAGCTCTACTCTAGTACTAGCGAGAAATAGCTAGGTAGGCAGAAAAGAGAATCCCTCAATACCCACGGCACCAGGGCAAGAAGGCAGCTTGCCAGACTCTCTCCAGGAGTCCCCTATCCCCCATCCTCCCTCCCCCAAGCAGTTATCCCTATTGCATTCTGTGAACGTTCCAAGGAGCATCCTTGTTCAGATGTGACACACCATTCATACAGCGAAGGATCTACAGTAAAATCTGCTCTTCTGCCCTGGGGATGTCAGGAATTCCCAGAATCCCTAATGAGTGTGGGCCAAATGTGACTTCCTTCCAAAGATCCCCTTCTCAAGCCAAGTCCAGGACACAATGGGAGCGTATCCCCACTGTACAGATAAGGCTGGGAGGAGTTCATTTCAACCCTGGGGGCCCGATAAGGCTCTGTAGGGTTCCTTGCCTCCCTGAGGGTCGGGCTCTGGCTGGACAGAAACCCAGGGACCTTGCTCAAAGCCAATGAGAAACCTCAGAGAGGACGAGGCAGAAGCTGACCAGGTACACTGTACCCAAAGCAGAGCAAAGGGGAATGTGGGAAGGGGCAGATGGAAGCTGCAGGGCACAGCATAACAGGGTTAGAGGTGGAAGAGATGTTAGAGGTTATCTATTTTACTACCTCATTTTACACAAAGGATAATTGAGGGCAAAGCAGAGAAGGGACTTGCAAAATTGCACAAGTTGTAAATTGCAAAAGATTCTCTAGAGGCAAGGGGCTCAGGACCCAAGGGACCCTAACACTCTTCCTCCGGCTCCCACCCCATCCCCACATGAACTTGCTTTGCAAATCTCTTTGCCCACCACACGGAGGGAATGGTCACTGGATTTATAAGGATCTATGCTTAGGAGGATTCTGGACCACTCCCAGCCAGCTTTTCCATCAGCCACATTTTCTATTGGTTCAACTTTGTTCTTCTCTGTCTCTGTGATATCAGGAAGAATAAGTGCTTTACAAATGTGTGATTGTAGGTAAATCAGTTCCACCCATAGCCCTACCCTCCATTTCCCATCTATGGTCTGGCTAAGGTCCCTCCCAGCCTCAAATCTATGATTTTATAAACTTATAGTCACCTCCTGGGCCCCTGGCAGATCTCCAGATTGGGGGGGGGAGGCCCCCAAGGTCAGGAGATGCAGGGGACATTAGGGGCAAAACAATCCACCTTGTCATCACTGAGATGAAATCAAAACACAAACCCTTCATGCCTGTGGGAAACACAGCGACCTCCCGCCCTCCGGAGCTCAGGGAAACCAGCCCAGAGGAACAAAGGTCTGGAGGTGCCAGAAGAGCTCCGCTGTCTCTGGCCTGAAACAATAAAGCTTCAGCCTTTGGGGGAGGAGGGGGAATGTCCTAGAAAGGACCTGGGTGGGGACAAGGACAGGCTAGCAGAACCCAGCTTAGCTCTAGTGGCTAGTGATGAAGGGACATTGCTGGCACGGCACAGGCTCGAGCCAGTTACTATTGGGGTAGCCAAGGAGGATTGAGACGGAGGAATTCTAGTCTGGCCCCCAGGCCTAACCCAGAACCAGAGCAATCAGGGGCAAGCCAGGGGGTGCTTGGGGGTCCCACAGGTCCAGGACACAAAGGAAACTCTACTGCTAAAGCATTGGTTGCTGGGTTGCTGCCGGGGTCCTACCGATGGGGAGAGAGCATGTATAACATGTGGCAGGTCCAAATGAGCCCCCAGAGCCACAGTTCTGGCTGTGTGTCTTTGGACACGTTTTCTCCTTACTTCAAGAGGAACACTGATGTCCTCACTTGAAGTGTCTCTTTGGAAAGCCATGAGTTTCCCCACCCATATTGTGAAAAGAATCAGTATTGTTCTCTCTGGGGAAGATTAGAATTCTTTGAGTTCTTTGAGGGTGATAGGAAGGCATTAAGTAAATATAAGAGAGTTAATCTCAGATTTCCCGAGGAAATGGGGAAACTAGAGGAAACAGAGGGCCTGTCCCATGGACCAGGGTCCCAAATCTTTTTAAGATTCTCATTCCTTTTTTTTTTTTTTTTTTTAGATTGATAAAAGAGGTTTATTATTGGATAAGTAAAGTTAAAGTATAGGCGAAGGTAGAGATAAGGAGGGCACTGGACAGAGGGTCCAGTGGACAGAAGGTCCTCACATGGTAGCCATGTTTGGAATCTCTGCCAAGATTCTCATTCCTATAGAAATTGGAAGGGGTGAAAAGGAAGAGCGCAGGAATCAGAGATAGAAAGGCAGCCTCTCCTATACTAAATCATTATATCTCTCTCACCCAAGAAAAACAGATAATATGAAAATTGAAACACAGTAGAAATTATTGACCAACAATTCTCCACCCACTCTACCCCTGAGGTCCCAGAAGGGAATTTATGGGCCTAGTGAGTTCAGAAAAATCTTAGCTTCTCAGAGTTGGAAGAAACCAAAGGGGACATCTAGTCCAAACAAACCCTATCAGAAGCAAGAATTCCCTATAATATCCCCAAAGAGTCTGCCTATCTAGTAGTTACTTGACACCTTCACTGATGGGAAACTACCTATTGAGAAAGAAAATTGCATTCTTAGACATTTTTAGAAAGTTTTTCTTACTTTAAAACAGGATTTCTTAAACTTTTTGCACTTGTGACCCAAGGTATACAAATCAAACATTTATTGATAATAAATCATAATTTTGCAACCCCCACATTGTTACAAAACCCTCTATGGGGCTGTGAACCAAAGTTTAAGAAGCCGGGATTAAACTTCAATATGACTTTCTCTAACTTCTACTATTGGACTTACCAATTCAAACAGAATGACTCGGACATTTACCACCTGGTAAATGTATTAGGAGTCTCCTTGGGCTCCGGCCCAGCTTCTTGCTGGACTCCTCGGTGTTTCCCATAGCTCAGACCCCATTGAGCTGCCACAGACGGAGCTTTGATGACTGTTACACGAAGGGTTTCCTGAATGTTTTCCTGAGGACATTGTTTCCCTCTACAAAGTCATCAAGGTCAAATTCATCATGGGCTTCACTAGCCCTGGTCTTACTGGGACCCTGGTTAGTGGGGCCCCAAACTCATCTCAGTTCCTCATGTGTGGAGAATCTAATCTCAGACCCTGTGGAACCTATAACAATGGTGGGAGCTTAATACCATGGCTCTCAGCGTTTGCCCCCCTGGAAGGCAAGTCAGCAAAAAATCAAGCCATCACATCCAGGCAGACCCTCAGGATATAGTCCTAAGTAAGACACTGTCAAAGGGCATTCAGAACCCTCCAAGGTTTATCTTCACAAGCTATATAACCTGTCAGACAAATGCTGCTCTATCCTCCAGCTATGCTCCAGAACTACTGATTCAATTTGGTGTAATATGATTTTGTGGTTCCCCTGATTTTAGGGGGGCTTCTGTTCTGACAATAAATCAGTGATTTTCTGCCTCAGGAAACTCCCACAGATCAAACTCCTGAGACAATAGTGAATAAGACCACTCCTCAATTCATTGCTGACTGACAATCTGGTCAAGAGAGACAAATTCCAGAGACCACTCCTTCCTACCTATGAGCCATAAAATTAGCATATCTGTGATTGAAAGCTGGATAACTATCTTTTTGCTTCTGTTTCTCTGCTGAATTCCCTTACAATTCAGTCCACTTTGTAATGGCGTTTCTATTGAAATAAAGCTTTGCCCCTTGCTAAGGAGATGGGGTCAAGCCTGCAAATTCTTTTTAGATACCTCCTGACACTAGTCCGAGAGCCCCCAGATAAAAGTCTGTTGAGGTCCCTCCTTCCCAACTTCAATAAATTCAACAAGCATTTATGTGGTATCTGCCTTTGGGTCTATACCACACTGAGCCAAGGGCTAGGAGCCTTCCTCAGAGCAGTCAGCACTGGCATCCTTCTACCTAAAACCCTGCTCTTGAAGCTGTAATAAGAAGAATCTTCTGAAAAATTAAAAATAAAAACTCCATTGTGTGGGACATGCTTAGCCAAAGATTGGTGATTACTTTAGAGACTGAAGTTAAGCCTTTGTTTTATTTTTGGAAAAAGAAAAACTTTGTGTTAAGTAAACTAAACAAAGGCAAAGGGACAAGTTAGTCTGTGTAGAGGGCAAGTATTGAATAAGTCCATGAACAATGAAAGTCCGGTCCACATATTACTGCTCTCTGTTAGGACAAGCCATTCAAACTACTGGCTTACCATCTCCCTAACAATCTTTGAAAGACAAACTTGGGATAAATTTAGAATAATCTTGATGGAGAATGCATGCCACAGGAACAAGCCATTTTAACTATACTGTATCCTCCTTAACAATGAATTAAAGACATGCATTAGTATGATAATTTCTCCAATATACTACTGGGTTTTTTTTTTTAATAATTTTTTATTGACAGAACCCATGCCAGGGTAATTTGTTACAGCATTATCCCTTGCATTCACTTCTGTTCCAATTTTTCCCTTCCCTCCCTCCACCCCCTCCCTCAGATGGCAAATAGTTCTTTACATGTTAAATAGGTTAGAGTATATCCTAGATACAATATACGTGTGCAGAACCAAACAGTTCTCTTGTTGCACAGGGAGAATTGGATTCAGAAGGTATAAACAACCCGGGAAGAAAAACAAAAATGCAAGCAGTTTATATTCATTTCCCAGTGTTCTTTCTTTGGGTGTAGCTGCTTCTGTCCATCATTGATCAATTGAAACTGAATTAGCTCTCTTTATCGAAGAGATCCACTTCCATCAGAATACATCCTCAAACAGTATCATTGTTGAGGTATATAATGATCTCCTGGTTCTGCTCATTTCACTTAGCATCAGTTCATGTAAGTCTCGCCAGTCCTCTCTGTATTCATCCTGCTGGTTATTCCTTATAGAACAATAATATTCCATAACATTCATATACCACAATTTACCCAGCCATTCTCCAATTGATGGGCATCCATTCATTTTCCAGCTTCTAGCCACTACAAACAGGGCTGCCACAAACATTTTGGCACATACAGGTCCCTTTCCCTTCTTTAGTATCTCTTTGGGGTATAAGCCCAGTAGAAACACTGCTGGATCAAAGGGTATGCACAGTTTGATAACTTTTTGAGCATAGTTCCAAATTGTTCTCCAGAATGGCTGGATGTGTTCACAATTCCACCAACAATGTATCAGTGTCCCTGTTTTCCCACATCCCCGTCAACATTCTGCATTATCTTTCCCTGTCATTCTACCTGACAGGTGTGTAGTGGTATCTCAGAGTTGTCTTAATTTGCATTTCTCTGATTAATAATGACTTGGAGCACATTTTCATATGTCTATAAATAGTTTCAATTTCTTCATCTGAGAATTGTCTGTTCATATCCTTTGACAATACTACTGTTTTGACAAATACTTTGGGATTGATAAAATCACAACTTTTCTGTTGATATTGATGAGCTTCACAACTCTGCTGTTTACAATTTTGTGTTGAAAAGTACCTTGGTATTGATAGTTAAGGTAGATACTGAAAAGTCAGAGTATGGCTTGTGCATTAACCCTGGAAGATATATGTCACCTGAAAATATCTAGTAATACTGTAACCCTAGCCTAAATGGTATATAAACAAAAATTGCAAAGCATATCTTTCTCCTAGCCTGGGATATCCATTCACATGCTTGATATTCACTGGAGCTGGACTCCAACAAGCCTAAAGCTCAATTGTTTTCCAGCATGTAAAAGTATTAAATCCATTACACTATCATTAAAGTAAGTTCTTGAAGGACTTAGTAACATTTTGTATTTTAAAATATCCAAATTTCATTCCTTTAGAGCCTAGGCTCTGATTAGTCAAAATTAGTGAGGTTTTAGTAAGTTGCAATAACATCTGGCATTTTTGTAGACAGTACCTTTAATAACTTCAAAATTATTAGCTCATTTTTCCTAGACCTTTCTTTTGAGGTCGCAGAACTAAACAGCATTATCCCTATTTTACAGAAAGGGAAACTGAGACTCAGAGAAATTATGATTTGTCCAAAGTTACCCAGGTAAGAGAGAGAAATGCTAACTCCACCTTTGTAACTCCAAGACCCAGTCTTTTTCCATTGCACAACGCTCATAAACACACACTTCCTTGAGGACATTGTAAAGCGTCCAAACCTTTTAGGTTGCACCTTCAGATCACATCCCACTCTTTAGTCCCCTGGCTAATTGAGAGTCTTGAGCAAAGAGGAAGTTTTTGTACAATTTGGTATTCAGTCTTCCAAATGTTTTCCAGAAGTCTTCCGCCACAAATAGTGTACCTGGAAATCCTGAACCCCAGCCTCTGCCTGTATCCCCCACCTTCTCCCACTCCTTCCCCTACTTTCATTCTTCTGTTTACCAGGCTCCGAAGGTGCTATTCCAGAAAAGTTCCTCAGCTCTTCCATAAGATTAGTTATAAATACAACACAATTATATATCACATATTTTTGGACTTTCTCAATGTATTAAATCAGTTGTGCTGTCTTTTTTTCCCTCTCTAAAGAAAATACTATTTGTCATATGGGATGGCTCTCTTGCAGGGGTAGGGGAGAATTTAGGAGATACTATGGTTATATAAGAAACAGAAAAAGTCAATAAACGCTATTTTTTAAAAATACACATTATCACTTTTCAAAGTGCTTTTATATCTATTACTTCACTTGACACTAGAAAATGTAATCTCTGAAAGCAGGGACTTTGAATTTTGCCTCTGTATCCCATAATTATAAGTCAACGTTTACATAGTGCTTAAGACTTGCAAACCACACTGCCTTTAACTTATTTGATTCTCATGAGAACTCTCTGCAATCCCTGCTATTATCCCCATTTTAAAGATTGAAAAGCTAAATGGCCCGTTTGGGGCCACACAGCAAAATGAGGCATCATTGAGCTCAGAACTATTTTCTGCCACTTTTTGTATTCCCAACACATAGTAGACCCTAACAAATAAATGTTTATTGAGTAAAAGTCCAACACTTATACACAGTGCTACCTAGCTGCTGAATGTCCGGCACACAGGAAGCATCTAACAAAGGCTTGTTAGGATGGATTGGTTTGAATTGTTAGAACCTGAGATAACCTCTACACTAGGAAAAAGAACATTAATTGGATTTTGGTGGAGTTTTCTGACTCTTGACCCAAAAAACAAAACAAAACAAACACCAGGAAAAGTCTGATGCTGAAAGGGAGACTATAGGTTCATTGGAAGTTATCATGCAAATAAACACAACTCAACTATTCGTTCAAGTATAAGATAGAGAGGATTCTTGTTCAGAAATTGGAACATTTTTCTCAGGAGCCTGTGAGCAGTAATTCTGTAAGTTTCCCAGCCCAACCCCCTTTCACAGCAGAAGTCTTTAAGACAGCGGAAGCCACGAAGAGTCAAAGGAGAGGCTGCTCTTTCAGGAGCCAAGGCAGATTCCAGGCCAGCAGAAGCCCCTCCCCAAGGCCAGGAGTCCCACAGCCTGCGGGGGCCTCCGGTCCCAGGCCGAGGTTGGCCACTGCCCAGCTCACACTCCCGCTTGTTAATGCAGCAGTGGGCACAGGAAAGGGATCAGAGACAGTGGAAAAGCACCAGACACAGGGCCGCTGAGAGTGTGAAGTGATTCCTGCAGGCTTCCACAGGATAGCCTCGGCTGCAGCACCAGCTAAGCAACCAGGGTGCAGTCAGGGTGGGGGAAGGGGAGGGAAATCCCTCCCCCCCAACAAACCAATCCTGATGTGTTTCCAGTTCTCTGAAACCACTGGTGAGAAAAGGGACAAAGGCACCCAAGGAAAATCAACAGACAAGAGAAAGCACATTTGAGTCTTAACTCCTGCCTCCCATAGCACAGTGGAAAAGACAATGGATTTGCAGTCAGGGGATCAGATCTCTTTGGACGACTGGCCACTGGGGGCTTCCATCTCCTTTTCCCTAGAGTGAAGGTACACGGCTTTTACCAGATGTCTTCTGATTCTAGATTTATGATCCCGTGACCACTAGGCGCTCTCACTCTGCTTCTTATATAAACCCACTGGAACTTTCGAAAAGTAACCAAAATCACAGATGTGACAGCAGCATGGGAATCCATCCATGTCCTGGGCTAGAACACCTTAGTGAAGAACGTTATAGTGCTGGAGAGATTTATGATCATTTGGATTTTTACACATTTGGAGGATTGGGCCTCCAGTGATCACTGTTAAGAGTAGAAAGAACCTAAGACTTGGGGTACAGGCCCTAAGTTTGAATCTGCTTTTGTCATTAATTAGATGTCTAATCTTGGGCAAGTGGCTTCCATCTGGAAGTCATTTTCCTCACCTAAAAAGCAGAGTTTTCATCATCATTGCACAACCTCTCAGAATTGTTTTGAGGAAATAGCTTGATAAGCAGATGTTTTGGTTACTAAAGGATAGGAACTGGAAGTGTACTTTCACTGGCATAGGAAAGTCTGAGGTAAGGAAACTCCCTTTACTGGTGCAAGTTGACACCTTGAGCACAGAAAGTTTAAGTGACTTGCCTAGGAGCAGGCAAACAATACATATCTGAGCTGGGATTTCAATCCCTGTCTTCCTGATTCCAGTACCAGCTCTCTATGCACTACTACACTGAAATGTTTATTTACTTCATTTGATCCTGTAGAACCCAGTACCCAATACAAGCATCACCATTTTACAGACAAAAGAAACTGAGATTCTAAGAGGAATGAACTACTTGGTCATACTTATACTATAAGTATTTGATCAAAGACTACAAACAAGGCAGCTATAAAGACAGAAGCAATATTTAGGAAATAAGACTCCAAAAGTACCAGAGAAAATCTGGAGAAAAGAGAGAAGGGGAGTTTCCAATCCCAAAGGTCAGCATAGCCCAAAATCATCTATTGAGCACTGCAATCAGCAGTTTAATCCAGTGATTAAATCCTAGGTTTAATTCAATGTTTATCATCACCTGGTGTTTTTGCAGATTTTCCCCCCCACAAACAGTGCTTCACTTAAACTGGTATTCAGATAAAGTCACCTGTTCCTTGAGCACTTCAGAAAGAAATCTGGTAATCATGGCTTCCTTTAAGAACCAATATGTGGGGGCAGCTAGGTTGGGCAGTGGATAGAGCACCAGCCCTGAAGTCAGGAGGACCTGAATTCAAATGTGATCTCAGATACTTAGCACTTCCTAGCTGTGTGACCCTGGGCAAGTCACTTAACCCCAATTGCCTTAAAGAGAGAGAGAGAGAGAGAGAGAAAGAGAAACAAAAAAAGAAAGAACGCACCAATGTGACTTAGTGGACAGAGATATGCTCTCAAAGTGACCTCAGCCAAGTCTCAACTCCTCAGTGTTCCAAGCCCCAGCTTCTTATAATGCACCCCAATACACCATATGGAATCTTATGACTGAATGGAGAGGGGGAGGTGAAAAATTATGATTTGTAAGAAAATGTTTTATTTGTATACCTATTTTACATACCTATATATCTAGAACAACAAAAAATTTCTCAGGTGAAAAGGGATTGCATACGGAAAAAGTTTAAGATGCCCTGCTCTAAGCCAAGGGGTCAAACTCACATGGACCCGAAGGCCACCAAATCCTACAGAAGGCTATTTTCAGCCCCTGCAGCCGCATATTGACTTAGAAAACCACATATTCATATTATCTATGTTTTATTGTATCTGTTTAAATATTTCCCATTTACATTTTCATCTAGTTTGGCAGGCACTTGGAAGTATAGTGGGCCTCATGCAGCCAGCACAGCCAACACCTGTTATAGGCACAAACTGCAAAAAAGGTGAGCGCCTCCGGTTTAGGAGTTCCTTCTGTCAAAGAAATCACAAATCCAGTTCCTAACTCAGAACAGGCCGGAGAGAATGTGATCCTTACAGATTTTATTCCACTGATGAAACATCCCAGGATTTAAAAGAGCACTAGATTGAGTCGGAGGACTTGGTTTCAAAGCTCAGCTCAGCTTATACGTTTCATTTTTATTTACTTGGACATGTCTCATCCCCTCTGGGTCTCAGTTCCCTGCTAAGGAACATTCCTGATAGTGATCCATAATCATATGCATTTCAGAAGCCTTCTGGTGTTCACTACTACCACAAGGGGGCAGCCCTGACCCATCATACAAATTCAAGGGGTGGGAGACAGGGAGGAGTGGTACAAAATAAAATCTCTTTGCCTCCCGACCCCCACCCCATCCCACCCCACCCCAACTCCCAGCCTCCAGGGCCTAAAAACAGCCTCTTCAGCTCCTGGCAGATTTCCCTCAGATTGTTCCAGATCTACCATGCTTATGAGCCCCAGGCCACAGAGGATGTAATGAGGTGGAAGGCTCTCCCAGGACCAACTCGCCCCCAGGAGCAGGAGCAGGAGCAGTAACTCCCCAAGATGATGATGCAAGGGTTCCAATGACTCTAGCCTGAGCTATGTCCAACTCCCACTGCCTACATCCTATTTGAACATAGCTGCCTGCATGCTGTCTGCCCCCTGACAAAGTGAGCTCCTGGGGGCAGGCACATTTTCTCAGACTGCCAGCACTTAAACAGAGCCTGGCACAGGGTGAATGTTTAATAAATGCTTGCCATCTGAATGGCAGCCCGCCTCAGGCTCTCCCAGAATACAGCCCCAGCCATTTCAAACTTTCACTCAAGTGAGAACAGTATCAAACCTCCCCAAGCCCAAATCTCTAGGACAGGTGCTAATACAGGAATAAAAGACATCCCTTTGACAAGCGTGGTTGCTGTCCCCTTAAATTTCACCCAACACCTATGTTTTCAAATCTTTGACAGGTGTACGAAAAGGGGCATCACTTTTCAGGTCCTCCTCCCAGATGACTAATTCAATCTCTGGGATGGTGCTGACCAAAGGGCTAATATTAGAACAGTATATAGCTTATAAATTATATGCTGCTATCAAGTACAGCAACTTGATAGAATGAGAAACAATTTCTTCTATTTTCCCCAAACCTCCCTGACTCCTTTTGGTCCCTCCAGGCCCTTGTGGTGACTAGAACTGATCACAACCACTAAAATGTAGTATGGTTAATGTAGTTTGGGAAACTCTGTCCCAGGGACCTGCTAAGAAAGTCCTGGGAAAACAGCTGCTGCTCATCTGGCAATGGCTCAGGCTGCAGGCCTTTCTCAGTCACTGACGGTCTTCCATCCTGTGCATATACCACCATCACACCAGCAGGGAGAATAGAGGCAGCATGGTTCTCAGGATCCAGTTTAATTGGATTGTACTCTACAGGAAAGGGGGTGTTTTCAAGCAAATTCAACAGAGAGTGCTCCCCCCTCCTCCCAGTGGAACAACCTGGCCTCCCTCTCACAGCCTCCTGCTCTCCTTCTCATGGGAATACAATCCCCTTCCAGGGCATAAAGGGAGAGCTTCCAGGACAAATAAGAACAGGGAATGGGAGGGGATGGGATGGGAGAAGAGACAGACTGATTTCAGAATTCACTCCAACGCAGTCTGGGCCCAGGAGTGCCAGCACCATCCCACTGCCCTACACAACCTCTGGAAGGAGACAAAAGCTTCCAGTTGTGTTCACATGAAGCCAGACTCAAAACTCTCCCCAAAGATTGACAGCTGATATTTCACTAGTCATCAAAGGCCAGTCCCAGGGCCAATGCCAACTCATACTGGGGACATGGTGAGTATAACTCCCTTGAAAGCTGGCTTCCCTTGAACAGAGTTCCAAGCTCAGGAAACTTAAGCAGTTGTAGTCACCATGAGACAGAGGGCATCCTCCCTCGCCGGGAACACGAGTTTTCTTTTATGGTGCCTCTCCTCAGGCTGGACAGCAACTTAATCATCGGATGGTAGCAGCAAAATGCCCAAGGAGATTGGTGGAACCAACCTGGCGATCAAGAGGAAAAAAAGTAAAGGGGGTGGGGGGGAAGCTGGAAAGGGAGGAAGAGGAACAAGAAGCAGAGAAAATCATACGCAGGATCTAGGAAGTCTGGGGCAGAGATGGTGGCCACGGACTGCCACTTCCACAGGCTCCTGGAAAGGCCCTCCATTAGCTCTTCTCAGGACGATTTCTGTTCAATACAGCTTTGGGAGCAAATTCAAACTTGTCCTTAAGGCTCACCACCTGCGTGAGGTCCTTGCCTAACAGCTCTTCCAACTTTCGGTCTTCCCGGCGCTCTGAGATGCTCTTCTCCTCCTCTATAGGCTGGGGCGACTTCCCCCTGATGACCCACTCCACGTGGTAGCCCACAGCCCCCACCACAAAGGCCAGAGGGAACGTGACATAGGGAGCGTAGGCACGAAACGCTGTCCAAAATAAAGGCCACATGGCATCTGCAAGATGGTATGAGACAACATTAGGGACAAACTGTCATCTGCTGAAGGTGAAATCGTGGAGGTAAAGTATTAAACTTAAAGGGTTATATGTCACTTGTGATAACTATGTCAGGGCTCCTCAAAATCACTGGGAGGACTCAGTGAAGGAATTATTTTAGAAAAAAAACCACTACCTTCTAATTTAGCTGTCTTACTTCATATTTTCCAGGTGCTCAACAAATACTTGTTTATGACAGATCAATTTCCATTTATCAGAAAAAAATCAAATCACCAGAACTTAGGCTAATCTTTTAAACTATATTTTAAAGAAAGACAAAGGAAAGGTAAATAGCTAAGTTTTATTCCAAAAAAAAAATTTCCAAGCTATATCATGTGTCAAAAGAAGATTCAACTTGATCTTAATTCTTACTTTACAATACTGTCCGATAAGCCTGAGTGGAGCAGGGTTGGAGACACTCAACTGCTCTTAAGCATTTTACCATCCCCCCTTTCTCATCCTCCCTCAAAGGGACTTGTCAATCAAAAAACCATCCTTATTACTCCCTACCCTCTCACCTGCAAAATTATAGGGAATAGTTACTCTCAAACAGAGCCCTAGTATATGATCACTTTCCATTAACTAGAAGGTACAATAGGCCAGGATCCTAATCTAGCACTAAACCTTTGTGAATAAGATAGATTTTGCTTAATTTTTTAAAAGGCAGAACAATACTGTACTCAGATCCTATATTTCATTTAAGCAACCATTCTCTAACCACACTTAGTGGATACCAAAGGGCTTTAGGCCCATTGTCTTAATCAGTGCTATATTAAAAGGAGAGAAGTCTCAAGCTCTCCTAAAGAGGCAGACCAGTCCTCAAGTAACCTATGGACACAAGAAATACCCAAATAGGTCATACCATTAGTCTATGCAATCTACTGCTTGTTTTCTCACAGGAAGGCCATGGGTTGATTTGTTTACCACAACAATTCAAAAAATAAAAGGCAGTTTCCAAATAACCCCAAAGTTAACAATGGACCCATCATACTTAAATCCTTTCTAAATCTACATATTTTGGGGGTCTACATGACTTGCTACAGTCAAGATGCCCCACCTTTACTATCCCACCTTTAGCCAAGTACTTCCTCTCAGTCTTCCTCTTTTGAAGGTCTTTAATTTAATCCTACAGATGCTTCTCTCCTCTCATAAGTATTTCAGCTGCTTTTCCTGTATCTTTTGTCAACAATACCAAAGCTTTATTCAGGTGCAGCAACCTGTGCCCAATATTAACACAAGATTCAATATCTAATACAAGACAATGCTATTTTATTTAAAAACCCTTTCCCAGGGACGCATAGTATTTTGCTAGCCTTCCTGATTCCACTGGACTATATATAGTCATAGAGAAAAAAATCAATGATTAGAAGATCTGGAGCTTAATAAATAACGGTAGGAGTTAAGAGTTCTCTCCTCCCAAACCCACTCAGCCACCACTTTGCACAACTCTGGGATATTTTCTGTAATTTGCCTCCCCCAATTTCTATAAAGGATGCTGCCCCAAAGGCCAGAACATGCTGAGGTCAGCTTCATGGACTCTCAAAAACAATCCAAGGGACGCCTCCCTTTAGCGTCAAGGTTTTCTCCAATAACTATTTCCCACCTCTATCTGAACAAATCTCTGACCTCAGTCCCGACCCTGCTACCCTGTTTTTGACTTTTTTTATATTCCTCGAACTTAGCAGAGTGCTGCATACACAAGTACTTAATAATTGCTTGCTAACTAACTGGCTTTTTGAGATCTACTACATAATCTGGCTTTTTCTGCCACTCCCTATCTTCAGCCCCTCCGAAGCAGGAGATACTTTTCATTTTTTAATTTATATCCACAGCACCTAGCAAAAGACCTGGCACATGGTAGAGGGTTAATCAATGCTTCCAGAATTAAACTGACCTGGTGCCAGATTTTAGCACTCCTCTCCCCCTTCTTGCCACAGCATGTCAGATCACAAGAGTAACTACAGAAGTGGGGAACAAGACTTTGTTCCGGCTAAAAATGAGCAGGTCTTATTCTAAGTGAAGACATGTAGGGAGGGGGGGAGGGGGCAGTATCCAGGAACAGTCGTGGTCAATACTTTAGCAAACGACCCGGAAGGACAAGGGGAATCTCGAAATATGGAGGGGAGCTAAATGCTTCCAAAGGGTAGGAATCCAGCTCTTACCACGAGCAGAAGGTAGCGCCTTCCTCCCGACCCTGCCTCCTTATACTGGGAGGGAAATATTTCTATGGTGCCTACCAAGTGACCGACCCCAGGCTTCCCTACGCCCCAAAGGGCTAGGTTGTTCAAATGTCCTAAAGGAACAAGAAGTGGAATAGGAACTGTGGACCCCAGGGGGCTCTCTGGTGGCCCCTTCCCGCTGTGGTCAACGGGCAAGGACCCCAGCACCAACGTGGGCTTCTTGCAGGGACACAGAGCGGACCCGCCCCCTCCTACGGTCCAGAACACTCAGGATCTGGGTCCGAATCTTTAGTCATTGCTCTGGACAGGAATCTCTTCTATAAGACTCCCAACAAGGGGTTGAATACTTCCAGCGACGGGGAGATCACTACCTTAGGAGGCATCCCATTCCGCTTGGGAGTGAGCTTTGCCCCCCCCACCCAAGATAATTAAGATCGGTCCTCCTGACTTGCGGCTTAAATGGGCCCCTTGGCCAATTCCTCCCCCTGCCCCGCACCTCCCGGAGTGCCAGATTCTAGTTTCAGTCAGTAAGCATTTATTAAGCGCCTACGATGTGGCTCCAAGGGCCCCGCTGAGGAGTTTTGGCTTTCCAAGGAACGACAAGAGTAGCCAGGGTACCCCGGCTCTCAGCCTCCTCTTCTGCAGACCCAACCTTCCCGCTCCCTCCGAGGACTCTTAGAAGGCGTGGCCTGTGGGCGTCACCAGCGGGGCCGAGCCGGGAACTCTACGGGTCTCGGGGCTGACACGGGCAACACCCGGATAAACTGAGGCGGGAAACTCCAGGAGCATCCGGGATTTTGTCCCGCCCCCTGGCGGTTGCCATGGTAACCTTGGGAGGCTAGGGCAAAGGTGACGGAGTAGGGGGCAGGGGAGGAACAGTCCGGCAGCGGCTGGAGCCGAGGCTTCCTCATCCCACCCCCAACACACACACTCACACACACATACACACACACCCCCAATCCTCCATGGTTGCCATAGTAACTAAGGCAGGCAAAAGGGCAAAGGTCATGAAGGGGAGGGGAGAGGCACTGCGGCTACCGCTGGAGCCGGAACTCCCCTATTTCCCGGCACTCACACACACACTCCCCGCGCCCCGGGAAGTCCCGCGCTCACCTGTGCCTCTAGGCCCTATTCCGGGCCTTGCTCTGCACCCCCTCCACCCGCCAGCAGGCCTTGCGCAGATTTCCCCACCCCCACCCCGCTCTCAGCGGCCTGCGGGGCCGGACCCACCAGCAGAGAACGGATTGGTCAGGTTCCGGGAAGCTGCGGGGAGAGATAGAGTGGGGTTCTGGCGCCTGCGCCGGCACTGCCAGCATCTCTCGGAGGGAAGGCGACAGCGCCACCTAACGGCGTGGCGCTGAGGGAAGGAGACCTTCCGAGCCCCGGGGATTTATGAATGGGTGAGCACGTGGTACAGCCCTCCAGGCAACTGGGCACCTAGAGCGGGAGAAGCCAGGGCTGAGCTGGATTCCCCGGGGAGAGCGCAATGCCTGCCGCCTACCTGGCAAGCGCTTAGATAAAAGCTCGCCTGCCTACCAGAGGGCACAGAGTCAGCTCTGATGTCCACGCGACTTCGGGTTACCCGGGGCGGCTGCCGCAGGCCATCAGCGCCCACCCCCAGGCTGCCTGCCCGAGGCGAGGTTGCGGGGGGCTGCCGTCCCAAACCCACCAGCCACCGCCTGGGCGCGAGAATCTAGACCAGCGCCAGGAGCCCCCAAATGGCCAGGAGTGCCCGGGAAAACCCGTCTCCCTAGCAACTTCTCCCTTTGTGAAGATGCCGGAATAAGACAGTCCGAGCCTCGGTCTGAACCCCCCAGGAGGACGCCCTGAGTAACCCCAGCCTCGGGCCAGGATTGACAGCCTCCATCCAGGTCTAAGGGGGTGCACCAGGCCGACCTCCGGAGGCGCGGATGTTCCGCTCTCCCTGCTCCGGGGGCCGGCGCCACATGGGCACAATCACGTGACCACGTGTCACAAACACCCCCCCCCCTCAGGGTCCCAGCTTTCTCCTCATCCTTGCCTCTGCCCCCAACTTCCCTGCTCTCTTTCCTGCTAGCTGCATGACGTAGAATGTACTGGAACAACGGAAGAACCCCTCCCCCACCCCCAGGGATTCTCTTTAAAGTCCTCCCTCCTGCCCTTGTTGGGTTTGGATATTCCTTGAAAATTCGGGGATGGGAAGAAACTCAAGAGAGCGACCTTTGAAATTCCCCTCCTCGTGCAGATGTGGACACAAGCTCCTCCCATTGTCCGGTCACAGGCTCAAACCCAGGCCTCCTGGGCCCGGAGGGAGGCTCCGCCTGGGGGCGAGTAAAGCGGGCGCCCTCCCTGACAGAAGTGGGTGGCAGTAGCGAGCTGTCAAGGCCAGAGCTTCAGGAGAGGGCAGGGGATGGTCAGGCTGACTGAGGCTGGGAGCCCCTTCCCCCCGAGGCCGGCCCGGGGCCACGTCCTGGTGGGAGCCTTGGAGGCAAAGGGATGGGTTTCGGCAGAGCCTTCATGACTAGGAATCTCAGGGATCATCCTGGGGCTCAGAATGAATAGGGAATGGAGGCTTTAGTCTGGAGCAGGGAAAATGGACATAGGTATCTGGTGTTCAGGCCTTTGCTACACCTCTGCGCACGCACACACACACACACACACACACACACAGGCCCACGGAACATGCTCCAGGGCCCTGGGACGGGGGTGTAGGCTCCTCATTGAGGGAGAGTGGGCAAAAAGGGGTCCCTGCTGAAAGAGAAAGCATAAGAGCATGGCTCCTGTGCTGGGCGATGCTTCCACCGCCGCTTTATTCCTCCTGGTATAGTCAAGGTGGGTCCAGGGAATGGGAGTTGAGGGGGAGGGGAAGCCTCCCACCTCTCCCAGCACCCTCCCCTCCCTGCAGCAGGTGGAGAATGGGGCATGGCATCTCCTGGGTTGGTCCAGCCACTGTGGTCCCCAGCAGGCCTGGCAAGGGAGGGTGGGGACCGCTATCCCCAGCCTGTTAGGGGGGGTGGCTGGGTTTAGGGATTCCCCTCTGCTGGGGGGAGGTTCAGAAATCTTCATAAAAAGGGGGTGTTAAAAGCCACAAAGCTCAGTCCCCACGAAGCCCAGCCCCGCGGGGAGGGGGGGACATGGAGCCTGAAGGGCGGGGGGCCTGGCCCGGCCCGGCCCAGCAGGGAAGGGGACAGGATGGCAGAGATAGTGCCTGAGGCAGCCAGTGGAGGAGAAAGCAGAGAAGGGGACCCTGGCCCAGAGGGGAAAGGAAGCAAGGGGGTAGTTCTAGGTGAGGAGGTGTGTGTTTGGGGGGGAGGACTCCCCTCCTCCCCCCACAAAGGAGTCTTAGCTTGGGACCCAGAAGGTAAAAAAACCAAACCCAGAAACTGTGATAGGGCCAGACCAGGCCAGGGTCTGGGAAGGCAAGGGGCCGTGGGGCTTCCTGGGGGGACACAGAGGGCTGGGCCCACCTCTGCCCTGGGAGGGCCCCGATATCACAGTGACCTCTACGCTGTGTATATACAGTACAGATAGAAAACAAGGGGCCGCAGGTGGCAGGCGGGCAGGGCCTTGGGCAGGGTCTGGCAGGTCACAGTCTGGTCTGGGCCTCGGGGATATAGATCTCTATGCTGTCCGCACTTTCTGTGGCTGAGCTGTGGCGGAAAGAGGCTGCCCGCTTGGCTGCCAGGAGCCTCTTCCGAGCTTCCTGCCGCTGCCGGTCTACAGAGTCCAGGGAGCGATCCTTCACTGGGACCCCCCGCCCCCGAGAGGGCTTCTTTGGTATCGGGGGAGGGACCTTCTTCTCCTCCTGTGAAGGGAGAGAAAACAGCATGGCTTAAGAGGCAGGGACTGCGATGGGGGGAAGGTTCCTGAGGGGTAGCGATAGTGAAAGAGCAGAGAGACCTGAAAGGCAGGGATGATGGAGAGCCCAGAGAAAGGAATGGCGGACTAAGAAGGTAAGGAGAGAGGGAGAAGGAGAGAAAGACACAAGGGACAGGAATGGAAAGAAAGCAAGAAGACCCAAGGGGCAAAGATGAAGAAAGAGCCCAAGGGAAGGGAGAAAGTAAGTAGGAAAATATGAGAGCATTAAAGAGAGGAGAGAAAGGGAGGGAGGAAGAGAGATAGAAAGAGTAGTGGGAAAGATTAAAGAGACCTCACATACAAGGATGGTGCAGAACTGGGAAAGATGGCAGAAACAGGAGCAGAGATGGGGAAAGAGCGGTGGAGAGAGACACACACAGATACAGAGAAATAAAGGAGAGGGTAGAGAACTGAAGGGAAAAGATGAGAGGGAAAACTGGAAGAAGGGCAGGGATGTGGGTAGACAGCAGGAAAACTTAAAAGGGATGAGAAGCCTTCAAAACAGGAAAACAAAAATTGGAAAGGTAAGGATGGGACATACCTGAAGGACAAAACAGTAAAATTCATGAGAAAAGGATGAAGAAAAAAAGATAAGACAGACCTCTGGGTGACAGATGAAATGAAAGCAAAGAGACAGGAATGGGAGAAGAACTGAGGAGCACAGATCAGGGGGAGAAGAACTGAGTGTTTGCATATTGGGGGCAGATAAGGACAGGAATGGTAGAATTCAAGGGGTATGAATATTACAGTTGGAGACAAAGAAAAGGAAATAGCAAAAAAAGACAGAATTCAGCACAGAAAAACTTGATAGATGAAAATAGGAGCTATTATGACAGACATTGACTAAGCTCCTCTCCAAGAAAGAGGCAAGCTTTGGGTGGTGGCAGGGACTACCTGTCCCTACTTCGCTACTTCTCCCATGTCAAGAGGCAAAGACAACCTAGAGATGACCTGAGATACCCCAAAGTGAGTGGCTGTCAGTGGGAATGATGAATCTTAAAACATGAAGGGTTCCCTACAAGCTTCCAAACAAAGGAGTCATTGTTAGATATCTCTGATTTTTTAGGAAGAAGGAACTTGCATTCTCATAACTTCTACTAGCTTTCCTTTGTATCTATACAAAATGTCTGATCCTTTCATCCTTCCTTCTCTCCTACCCCAATGCCTTCCCTCTATGGTTGTTTTCCATTTATATACATACATATATATGTGTGTATATTATACATATATATGTATGTGTATATAAATATACACACATATACACATACACACCATATATATCTTGTATATGTGGTCAGTTCCATGAAGGCAAGCACCATGTTTTTGCCTGCCTTTGAATTTTCAGAATTAACCAGAAATGCTTGTTGGCCTCCAAGACCTTTTTTGACCTTTTGACCTTTTCCCCATGAACTGATCTGGACTAAGGTTAGGGGACAGGTCTTCACCCCAGAATCCTAGGGACCAATAGGAATTGGCTCAGTTGAGGGCTGGAGATCAAAATGAGGAAAAACATTATCAAAAAGGACTAATAATCAAGTCTTTCTCAACTAAGAATTAAAGGTTGGTTATATGGTCAAGAAAGGGACGTCCAGTGAAGACCAAGGTATGGTCATCTTTTGTGACCAAGACCACTAGGTAGGGGAGTGATAGTCCTATCTCCTTATTACTTTAAAGATCCCAAAACTCTCTCATCTCTGAGTTCAGTGGTATGGAGATTATTATCTTTATTTATAGATGAGGAAAAGTGAATCTCAAGAAATTGGCCACACTCACAGCTGTAAAAATTAGAGCTAGTATTTTACTTCAGGTACTCTCTGGTATCACACTACCCCATCTAGAGAGACTTCGAAGGTGAATATCTCCATCCAAAAGAACTTCCAGTGTTTGTCCCCATAAAATCCTACAATTCACTCTACTGGAGTCAGTTATGGCATAAACATAGTTCCAAAAGTCAGTGTAAAATGCCAGGGACACAGGGCTGACTGTCTTCTTGGCTGCTTCTCATTCTGTAACTTGGTGTATTTCCTTTATGTTAACATTGCAGACAAAGCAGGGCTCTGTTTTTTATCTAACCCTGGCTTATCTTTATCCATGGCTTGATTAAAGCATGAAAGTTCATAGATTCTAAACTAAAAGGAATCTTAAGAGTCCAATACCCTCATTTTATAGAGGAAGAAACTGAGACTGAGGGGTGTTAAGTGATCACACAGGTGGAAAATAGCAGCATCAGGTAGTCAAATCCAGGTCTTCCTGGTTTCAAGTCTAATAATTTTCAAACTACACCATTTATTAGATGCCAAGCTGATTAAAATCAGGATTACAGATTCAGGATAGAGTGGAGGAAAAATCACTTTAGGCTGAAGTCATGGGTCAAACTCTAATAGGAGGACATTTGTGCCTTCTCTTTAATAGTTCAAAGACCCATCATTTCATCAGCATTTAATCTACTCCCTCCTCCACCCACAAACACAGATCTTTACCATTCTATATCTTGATAGTTTTCTGGGTTGGTCCTCTCTGGGCCTTTACCCTAAGTCTTTCTGTGGTGGTAGGATCTACAAGAACTTTTGAAAGCCTAGGAATACCTTATCCACCAAAATAGGACATAGGAGGACGTGGAATTTATTAGTAATACAGATATGCTTCTACATGTGGCTTTGAAAACACAACTTTTCCAGCAGAGGGTGGGACTGATGTGACTGGATAACAGTTCATATTTTAAAAAGCTCAAGCTTTTGCTGGATCTTAAGCTAAATATGACTTCTGAGTGATGTAAGAGTCAAAGGAGCTCCATTGCCAAGAGTAATGTTTAACTTAAAGATAATATAACTGAAATTGAAATGATAGGGTGAAAGGAAGTGACCAGAAAGGCAGAGGTCATGTTTTTATTATCTTGTCCTGTACTTCTGGGTTGCCCCAGGGTCAGGATCTGCAGGACAGAAAACTCAGTACCCTTCATATAATGTTCAGCCTCCAGGTATGTGAGGGGAGAGGCAGAAGCCATCTAGATAGTACCTGGAACCCTGGCTAAAAACATCCAGAGATTAGTCATTTTACTAAAGGGACATGAGAAGGGAGCTTGCATATAGCAGAGAGACTAATAATAAGGAAGAAAATAAGAAATGGCCTTGGGCTAAACTGGGTCCAGATGTGATGCATTAAAATTAAATGAGGGGATCCAAAGGCATAGATAGGTTACTGTATTCTAAGCAAAGAGCAATGGTCTTGGAGCCAAAAGAACTGTTTTCAGGTCCTAGATTCAACACTTACTTAGTAGTGTGACACTGGACAAGTCACCTCTCTGAATTCTGTTTTCTTCATCTATAAAATGGTGATGGGATATACAATGTCAGGATGACCTACCTCAAAGGATGATGGTCACTGGAAATTTTCCCTAACTGGCTTATCATTACTATCCCTGCATGAGCCTGGGTAGACATATCCTTTTGAACTGGTAACCACAATCTTTCTATTGGACTCCATGAACTGCAGCTCCTATTGCAGATGGTTACAGAGTTACCTTTTCTATCTCCTCACACCTTTGCACAGTGCTTGATATATAATTAATGAAATGGTTACTGAATGAATGAAATTTATGATCATTTCCTCAAATACCTGCAGACTATCATGGAAAGTGATTAGATTTCTTTTACGTGGGTCCAAAATTGAAAAATAGGAATAAGGGCAAGTTCCCTTATTCAAATTCCATCTTTGCTACTTACTAAACATGTAACACTGGGCAAATTATATATTCTTCCCAGATTTCAATTCCCCTATATGTAAAATGAAGGAAAATTGTGACTCGATCTCTAAGATCCCTTTCTGCTCTAAATTTATGCATGTCAGTTACAGACAGATTTCAATTCAAGACAAGGAATTCCCTTAAAATGCAAGTTATAATAGTTATTGTTGAGTCATTTTCAGTCATGTGTGACCCTCCATGATTCCATTTGGAGTTTTCTTGGCAAAAAATTAGTCATTTTCCATTCCTTTTTCAGTTTGTTTTACAGATGAGGAAACTGAGAAAAACAAGGGTAAGTGACTTGGCCAGGGCCACACACACAGCTAGTTAGTATCTGAAGCCAGATTTGAACTCACAAAAATTATTCTTCCTAACTGCCTATATAGTAATAGCTAGCATTTCCATAATACTGTCAAGGACCTCTCTTAGTTGGTCCTTAATAAAAGACTACAAAGTAAATATCACCATTTTAACAATGAATAAACTGATCCCAAGAGAGGCAGAACAAACATATTGTTCTATCTGCCATATCACTTCACTTAAATCTTA